>NC_052168.1:20897368-20947362 GCF_902713615.1 Scyliorhinus canicula
CAACCCCGCAGTGCACTCCCACTCCCGCAGCGCATTCCCCACTCCCGCAACGCATTCCCCACTCCCGCAGCGCACTCCCCACTCCTGCAACACACTCCCCACTCCCGCAACGCACTCCCCACTCCCGCAGTGCACTCCCACTCCCGCAGCGCACTCCCACTCCCGCAACACACTCCCCAATCCCGCAACACACTCCCACTCCCGAAGCGCATTCCCACTCCCGCTGCGCACTCCCCACTCCCGCAACACACTCCCACTCCCGCAACACACTCCCACTCCCGCAGGACACTCCCCACTCCCGCAACACACTCCCCACTCACACAATGCACCCCCCACTCCCGCAGCGCACTCCCCACTCCCACAACACACTCCCCACTCCCACAATGCACCCCCCACTCCCGCAGCGCACTCCCCACTCCCGCAACACACTCCCCACTCCCGCAACACACACCCCACTCCCACAACACACTCCCCACTCCCACAACACACACCCCACTCCCGCAACGCACTCCCCACTCCCGCAACACACTCCCCACCCCGCAACACACTCCCCACTCCCGCAACACACACCCCACTCCCACAACACACTCCCCACTCCCACAACACACACCCCCACTCCCACAACGCACCCCCCACTCCCGCAACGCAGTCCCACTACTGGTATTATCATCAGGTCAACCACCCCGCAGGAACACATTACCCGCCTTCAGCGTGTTTTCAGGCGCATCCACGAACACGGCCTCCGCCTCAATAGGGCCAAATGCTCCTTCGGCCAGTCAAGTATCAAGTTACTGGGGGATCACATCTCCCACAAGAGGGTGCGTCCGGACGAGGACAAGATTGCAGCAATCACGTCCATGAAGACGCCCGAGGACAAGAAAGCGGTCCTCCGGTTCCTGGGGATTGTGAACTTCCTCGGGAAATTCATCCCGAATCTTGCTTCACACACCACGGCCCTCAGAGATCTGATTCGCAAAAGCACAGATTTCCGATGGCTCCCTGCTCACGAGCGTGATTGGCTGGAGCTGTAGGCCAAGCTTTCCACGGCCCCAGTTTTGGCTTTTTTCGACCCGACAAAAGAGACCAAAATCTCTACCGATGCCAGTCAGTAGGGGATTGGTGCCGTGCTCCTGCAACAAGACGAGACCTCGTCATGGGCCCCTGTTGCATGTGTCGCGGGCGATGACTCCCACAGAGCAGCGCTATGCGCAAATTGAGAAAGAGTGTCTCGGCCTTCTCACCGGAGTCGTGAAGTTCCACGACTACGTCTATGGGCTTCCGCAGTTCACGGTTGAAACAGACCACCGCCCCCTTGTAAATATTATCAAGAAGGACCTGAATGACAAGACGCCTCACCTCCAGTGTACCTTGCTCAAGCTGCGCAGGTAAGGCTTTCAACTGATCTATGCTCCGGGCAAAGACTTTGCCGTTGCCGATGCCCTCTCAAGGTCGATCACGACTCCGTGTGATCATGACGGCTTCATTTGCCAAATAGACGCCTCACGTCCAGTTTGCAGCCTCTCATTTGCCAGCTACGGATGGACGACTGATGCAAATTCCCCGTGAGACAGCAGCTGATCCACTTCTGCAGCGGGTGATGTGTCTAATGTCGGACGGGTGGCCCAAGGGCCAATGCCCACAATTTTACAACGTCGGCGATGACCTGCCGTTTGTCGATGGGGTATCCTAAAATTGGATCACATCTTCGTCCCACAAAGCATGCGCCAGCTGGTGTTGGAGCAGCTCCATGAAGGGCACTTAGGGATCGAGAACTGTGGCCGCAGGGCCAGAGAAGCCATCTACTGGCCGGGCATCAATGATGACATCGCCAATGGGCAGCACGGTAGCATGGTGGTTAGCATAAATGCTTCACAGCTCCAGGGTCCCAGGTTCGGTTCCTGGCTGGGTCACTGTCTGTGCGGAGTCTGCACGTCCTCCCCGTGTCTGCGTGGGTTTCCTCCGGGTGCTCCGGTTTCCTCCCACAGTCCAAAGATGTGCGGGTTAGGTGGATTGGCCATGCTAATTGCCCGTAATGTCCTAAAAAGTAAGGTTAAGGGGAGGGGGGGTTGTTGGGTTACGGGTGGATACGTGGGTTTGAGTAGGGTGATCATTGCTCGGCACAACATCGAGGGCCGAAGGGCCTGTTCTGTGCTGTACTGTTCTATGTTCTATGTTCTAATGTGGTGCTCAACTTCTCTACCTGCCAGCTTTTTCAGCCCGCCCAAGCACGGGAGACCCTGATGCCCCATGAGCTCGTCACATCACCTTGGACCAAAGTGGGCATCAAATTGTTCCATGCATTGGGCAGGGACTACGTCATCATCATCGACTGCTTCTCCAGTTACCCGGAGGTCATCAGGCTGCACGATCTCACATCCTCGGCTGTGATCAGGGCTTGTAAGATGACATTTGCCCGACATGGCATTCCGCTGATGGTCATGTCGGACAATGGCCCCTGTTTTGCGAGCCAGGAATGGGCCGGCTTCGCCCGACATTATAACTTCGAGCACGTTACGTCCAGTCCCCTATACCCCCAATCCAATGGGAAGGTGGAAAACGGGGTCCACATCGTAAAACGGCTCCTCATGCAAGGCTGCCGACAGCAGCTCAGATTTCCATCTTGCTCTGCGAGCCTATCGCTCCGCCCGCTCTCCACCGGCCTGTCGCTCCGCCCCGCTCTCCACCGGCCTGTCGCTCCGCCCCGCTCTCCACCGGCCTGTCGCCTGCTCAGCTGCTAATGAACCGCACCCTCAGAACGACTGTGCCATCGATTCTCACTCCCAACCTCGACCATGCCCCCGTGCTCCACCGCATGCACAGAACTGCAGCAGAAAACCTCATACGACTCACGGGCTGCTGACATCCATCCACGCGACAAGGTTCGCATCCACCTCCCGGATGGTGGCTGGTCTGCGCCTGCTGTCGTTCTAAGGCAGGTGGCCCCCCGCTCCTTCCTGGTCCGCTTACCGGATGGATCCATTCGGCGCCGCAACAGGCTTGCTCTTCGCCTGGGTCGAGGGTCGTCACGGGATCCTCCGACCAGCTCTCCTACTGATCCCGCCGTGGACTGTGTGGCGTTTCCGGTCGCTCTGCCTGCCCCTGACAGTGCTGCAGCCCTCCCGGCTCCTGAGGCCCCAGCCATTGCCCCACCCTTGAGACGGTCAACCAGAGTTCGTCGCCCACCTCAGAGGCTGAACTTATGAACTCTGCACACATGTGGACTTTTTGAAATGTCCTTTATTATTGCATTCATTATCCTGTGATTTGTAAAGATATATATTGTATATATAGCTTTGTACATATGTCTTTGCACCCCACACGTAGCTCGGTACATTCTCCACACACCCACACTATTTATTAGTACATGCCTATATCAACATTTTTTTATAAAAGGGAGGATGTCATAACATACACCAGTATATCATGGTGCAGACACACACTGATGGACACACACATGGACCAATCAACATGTACAAACCCCGCAGCCAATCACCAGTTAGAATACACGCACTATAAATGATGTGGAGACCTCTCCATTCACCTGAGGAAGGAGCTGCGCTCCGAAAGCTCGTGTTTGAAACAAACCTGTTGGACTTTAACCTGGTGTTGTAAGACTTCTTACTGTGCACACACTATAAAGGCAGAGGGCACCACGGTTCCCGCTCATTCTGGGTGCTGCCTCTCAGTGTAACAAGAACTCATCCAGCCCAGCACAGACTCACACCACGTGCTGAGAGAATCAACTGGTTCGGACAAGGCTTAGGTCTCTAGTTCAAGTTAGCATCATTTAGACCCACAGTCATCGTGTGTTAGTTAGTTAGAAGTTAGTTAGTAAAATTGAGTTGAACCTTCCTCAGTGTTGGTAGTGTCTGTTCATCTCTCAAGTCTACACTCGCCAACACATCAATACCCTCTAGGTCTCGATTCCCCAATCCTGGGGAAAAGACTGAGTCCATTCCCCCTAGCCACGCCTCCCATGACTTTATCCACCTCTATAAGATCACCCCTCAGTCTTCACGCTCCAAAGAGAAAAGTCCCACCTGTCCAATCTCTCCCTCTTGTAGGAGATGGTCATTGCCTGGCAGTTGTGTGGGGCAAATGTAACTTGCCACTTATCAGCCCAAAGCCTGGATATTGTCCAGGTCTTGGTGCATTTGGACATGGACTGCTTCATTATCTGAGGAGTCAGGAATGATCCAGAATATCATGCAGGCATCAGCAAAGACCAGGGCCCATATTCTCCCCTACCTGGCGGGGTGGGGGGTCCCGGCGTGTCGGAGTGGCATCAACCACTCTGGCGTTGGGCCTCCCCAAAGGTGCGGAATTCTCCGCACCTTTAGGGCCAAGCCCTCACATTGAGGGGCTAGGCCCGCACCACAGTGGTTGCCACTCCGCTGACCGGCGCGTACGGCCTTTGGCGCCCCGCCAGCCGGGGCCGAAAGGCCTTCGCCGGGCAGCGGAAGTCTGTGCATGCGCCGGTGCGTCAGCGGCTGCTGACGTCATACCGGCTCATGCGCAGAGGAGGGGGTCTCTTCCACCCCCACCATGGTGAAGACCATGGCGAAGGCGGAAGGAAAAGAGCGCCCCCACGGCACAGGCCCGCCCGCCGATCGGTGGGCCCCGATCGCGGGCCCGGCCACAGTGGGGGCCAACCCCCGGGGTCAGATCGCCCCGCGCCCCCCCCCCCCCCCAGAACCCCAGAGCCCCCCCGCTCCGCCAATCCCGCCGGCACCAGACGTGTTTTGATTCCCGCCGGCGGGCAAGGCCTGACAGCGGCGGGACTTCGGCCCATCGCGGGCCAGAGAATCACCGCGGTGGGGCCCGCCAACCGGCGCGATTCCCGCCCCCGCCGATTCCCGGGGGGCGGAGAATTCAGGCCACGGCGGGGGCGGGACTGTCGCCGGTCCCGGGCGATTCACTGACCCTGCGGAGGGTCGGAGAATTCCACCCCTGGTCTTAAGTTGGAAGGAGGTCCTGGATGAGGCATCTGTGGATAATTGGGCCGAGGACACTAAAAACATAGAAACATAGAAAATTGAAGCAGGAGGAGGCCATTCGGCCCTTCGAGTCTGCTCCGCCATTCATAATGATCATGGCTGATCATCCAACTCAATAGTCTAATCCTGCTTTCTCTCCATAGCCTTTGATCCCATTCTCCCCAAGTGCCAAACCTAACTGCCTCTTGAAACTATACAATGTTTTGGGCTCAACTACTTTCTGCAGTGACCAATTCCACAGGCCAAAACTTTCTGGGTGAAGAGGTTTCTCCTCAACTCTGCCCTAAATTGTCTGCCTCCTATCCTCAGACTGTGGACCACCAGGAATATCCTTCCTGTATCTACCCTATCAAATTCCTAGGGGTGCACATCAATAAAAATCTGTCCTGGTCCACTCACGTCGAAGCTACCACCCAGAAAGCACGACAGCGCCTTTCCTTCCTCAGGAAACTAAGGAAATTCGGCATGTCCACATTAACCCTTACCCAACTTTTACAGATGCACCATAGAAAGTATCCTATCCGGCTGCATCACAGCCTGCGTATGGCAACTGCTCGGCCCAGGACCGCAAGAAACTTCAGAGAGTCGTGAACACATCCCAGTCCATCACACAAAGCTGCCTCCCATCCATGGACTCCATCTACACCTCCCGCTGTCTGGGGAAAGCGAGCAGCATAATCAAAGATCCCTCCCACCCGGCTTACTCACTCTTCCAACTTCTTCCATCGGGCAGGAGATACAGAAGTCTGAGAACACGGACGAACAGACTCAATACAGCTTCTTCCCCACTGTCACTAGACTCCTAAATGACCCTCTTATTGACTGACCTCATTAACACTACACCCTGTATGCTTCATCCTATGCCGGTGCTTATGTAGATACATTGTATATCTTGTGTTGCCTGATTATGTATTTTCTTGTATTTTCTTGAATTTTGTTTAATTCCCTTTTCTCCTCATGTACTTAACGATCTGTTGAGCTGCTCGTAGAAAAATACTTTTCACTGTACCTCGGTACACGTGACAATAAACAAATCCAATCCAATCCAATCCGATCCCTGTCTGGAATTTTATAAGTCTCTATGAGATCCCCCCTCATTCTTCTGAACTCCAGCGAGAACAATCCCAACCTAGTCAATCTCTCCTCGTACGCCAGTCCCACCATCCCTGGAATCAGTCTGGTAAACCTTCGCTGCTCTCCCTCGAGAGCAAGAACATCCTCCTTGGTGTGGCCTCACCAAGGCCCTGTATAATTGCAGCAACACATCCCTGCTTCTAAACTCGAAACCTCTCGCGATGAAGGCCAACCATTAGCCTTCTTTACCACCTGCTGCACCTGCATGCTTACCTTCAGCGACTGGTGCACAAGGACACCCAGGTCCCGCTGCACACTCCCCTCTCCCAATTTATGACCACTCAGATAATAGTCTGCCTTCTTGATTTTGCTTCCAAAGTGAATAAGCTCACATTTATTCAAATCCTACTGCATTTGCCATTAATTTACCCACTCACTCAACTTGTCCAAATCACACTGAAGGATCTCTGCATCCTCCTCACAGCTCACCCTCCCACCCAGCTTGGTATCATCTGGACATTTGTAGAGATTACATTTTGTTCCCTCATCTAAATCATTAATTACATGTGAATAGTTGGGGTCTTAGCACCGATCCCTGCGGTACGCCACTAGTCACTGCCTGCCAATTTGAAAATGACCCGTTAATTCCTACTCTTTGATTTTTGTCTGCAAACCAGTTTTCTATCCACCTCAATACGCTTCCCCCAATCCCATGCGCTTTAATTTTACGCATTAATCTTTTATGCAGCACTTTGTAAAAAGCCTTCTGAAAATCCAATTATATCATTATGATCTAATAATACTTATTAGTGTCACAAGTAGGCTTACATTAACACTGCAATGAAGTGACTGTGAAAAGCCCCTAGTCGCCACATTCCAGCACCTGTTCGGGTACACGGAGGGAGAATTCAGAATGTCCAAATTACCTCGCAGCACGTCTTTCGGGGCTTGTGAGAGGAAACCGGAGCACCCGGAGGAAACGTACGCAGACACGAGGAGAACGTGCAGACTCCGCACAAACAGTAACCCAGCCGGGAATCGAACCTGGGACCCTGGAGCTGTGAAACAACACTGCTAACCACTGTGTTCCTGTGCCGCCCTCTCATTAGCCACACCCACTGGCCCCTGTTCATCAACTCTACTCGTTACATCCTCGAAGAATTCCAGTAGATTTGGCAAGCACAATTTCTCCTTCACAAATCCATGCTGACTCTGTCCGATCCTGCCACTCTTTTCTAAGTGCTCTGCTAGTAAATCTTTGGCAATGGATTCTAGAACTTTCCCCACTACTGACGTCAGACTCACTGGCCCCTAATTCCCTGATTTCTCTCCACCTCCCTTTTTAAATAGTGGAGTTATATTAGCCACCCTCCAATTTGTAGGAACTGTTCCAGAGTCTATAGAATCCTCGAAGATGACCACCTATGCATCCACTATTTCTCGAGCCACCACCCTCAGTTCTCTGGGATGTAGATTATCAGGCCCTGGGCATTTATCAGCCTTCAATCCAATCAATTTTCCGAACACCATTTCTCTACTGATATTGATCATGAGTCCTTCCTTCTCATTAAACCCTGCATTTCAATTCTGATATCTGATTTGTATCTACATTTGTGAAGACAGAACCAAAGTAAGTATTTAGTTGCTCGGCCATTTCTTTGTCCCCTATTATACGTTCCCCTGTTTCTGACTGTAAGGGCCCTACATTTGTCTTCACCAATCTTTTTCTCTTCACGTAGCTACAGAAACTTTTACAGTCCGTTTTTATGTTCCCTGCAAGCTTTCTTTCGTACTCTATTTCCCTTTCTTTTCAATCCCTTGATTCTTCTTTGCTGAATTTTAGACTGCTTCCAACCCTCAACCCTGTTGTTTTTCGTGTATGCCTCTTCCTTGGATTGAATACTGTCTCTAATTTCCCTTGTAAGCCATGGATTGGCCTCTTTCCCATTTTACTTTTGTGCCAGACAGGAATAAGCAATTGTTGCAGTTCCCCCATGAGCTCTTTGAATGTTGACGATTGCCTATCCACTGTCATCCCTTTGAGTAACAGTCCCCAATCGATCATAGCCAACTCACGCCTCATTTTATCATCATTTCCTTTATGAATATTCAGGTCCCACGTCTCAGAAACAACGACTCACTCTCCATCTTGGTGAAAAATTCTATCATGTTATGGTTACTCATCCCCAAGGGGTCTCACGCAACTAAATTGCAAAGAATTCCTTTCTCATTACACTGTACCCAGTCTAGGATGGCCTGCTCTCTAGTTGGCTACTCAACATATTGGACCATCCTGCATATACTCTAGGAGTTCCTCCTCTATGTTATTGTTACTAATTTGATTTTCCAAATCTTTATGCAGATTAAAATCACCCATAATTACATAATTTCCTGTTTAATCCCATCCCCAAAAATATCACTCCAGTTTGGGGGTCTATATGTGATGCCCACTAATATTTATTGTCCCTTGGTATTTCTCAGCTCTACCCATATAGATTCCACATTGTCAGAGCTAATATCCTTCCTCACTATTGTGTTAATTTCTTCTTTAACCAGCAATACAACCCCACCAACTTTTCCTTTTTGTCTGTCCTCCTGAAATACTGAATCCCCCTGGGACATTCAGTTCGCATTCCTGGTCACCTTGCAACCATGTCTCTGTAATCCCGATTATATCATACCCGTTTATATAGAACATAGAACATAGAACATCACAGCGCAGTACGGGCCCTTCGACCCTCGATGTTGCGCCGACCCGTGAAACCATCTGAAGCCTATCTGACCTACACTATTCCATTTTCATCCATATGTCTATCCAGTGACCACTTAAATTCCCTTAAATTTGGCGAGTCTACTACTGTTGCAGGCAGGGCGTTCCAAACCCCTACTACTCTCTGAGTAAAGAAACTGCCTCTGACATCTGTCCTATATCTACCACCCCTCAATTTAAAGCTATGTCCCCTCGTGTTGGTCATCACCATCCGAGGAAAAAGACTCTCACTGTCCACCCGTGCTCAAATATCTATCTGAAATTATTAGTTCATCTGCTTTATTGCGAATGCTTGCACGTTAAGGCACAAAGCCTTTAAGCTTGTCTTTTTAACATTATTAATCACACTCCCAATATTTTTCACTGTGGCCCTATTTGAATCTGGCCTGTGGTTTCTCTGCCGATCACTTTTCTTATTCCCCTTTCTTTCTTTTGCTTTTGTCTTGTTTCCTCCTCCTCTGACTCTTTGCATAAGTTCCCATCCCGCTGAGGAACTCCTGCAGTGAGGTCCTGGAGCTGAGATGATTGACCTCCAACCACCACAACCATCTTCCTTTGTGCCGGGTATGACTCGAACCAGCAGAGAGTTTCCCCTCTGATTCCCATTGACTCCAGTTTAGCTCGGGCTGCTTGATGCCACACTCGGTCAAATGCTGGCTTTGTGTCAAAGGCAGTCACCGTCAACTCACTCATTCCCCCCCCAGACCGATGTCAATTGCAATAGGATCAGGGTGAGGTATAAAACAGATTGCCAATCAGATTCTGAAAAATAGAGAGTGCTCAAAGTAAACTAATTGTAACAGCAGTGAACTGCGATTTAAAAAACTCAGTCAAAGCAAGTGCTTTGCCCCCGGCGCCCATCGCTGTAATGAAACTGAGCAGATTAACCTTTTGGAGGATCTGAATGTTTTGTTACTTTTGCTAACTGCTAAAAATGATTTTGCCTTGCTGCTTTCAATTGCCTGTTCCCTCCAATCACACAGTCATGCTCAAATTGATGTCAATTAGAGTCAGTTTTAATCCTAATATTGATCCCTGGGCCAACCCACTCAATCCTCGAATCATAGAATGATAGAATTTACAGTGCAGAAGGAGGCCATTCAGCCCATTGAGTCTGCACCGACCCTCCGAAAGAGCAGCTCTATCTAGGCCCACTCCCTCACCCTATCCCCATAACCTGTGCATTTTTGGACACAAAGGGCAATTTATCATGGCCAATGCACCTAACCTGCACGTCTTTGGACTGTGGGAGGAAACCGGAGCACCCGGAGGAAACCCACGCAGACACGGGGAAAACAGGAGAGATTGAATAGCACAAATTGTCAAGGTGCAACATCAAGGAGCATGGGTAGCCAGGATGGCAGCACGGTAGCACAAGTGGATAGCACTGTGGCTTCACAGCACCAGGGTCCCAGTTTCGATTCCCCGCTGGGTCACTGTCTGTGCGGAATCTGCACGTTCTCCCCGTGTGTGCGTGGGTTTCCTCCGGGTGCTCCGGTTTCCTCCCACAGTCCAAAGACGTGCAGGTTAGGCGGATTGGCCGTGATAAATTGCCCTTAGTGACTAAAAAGGTTAGATGGGGTTATTGGGTTACGGGGATAGGGTGGAAGTGAGGGTTTAAGTGGGTCGATGCAGACTCGATGGGCCAAATGGCCTCCTTCTGCACTGTATATTCTATGTTATTACAGAAATAAAAGTTGTGTCCAAATCAGGCTCCAACCGTCCAGGATTGGCCTGGAGTCACGAGGAATTGAACATCGATCTCCAGGATTCCGCTGTGTGCGACCCTGGAGAAAAATCACCAGGATGTTATTAAAGATTGTTTTGTTGAAAGATTCTTTAGCAGAATGTCCAATTACCCTTCGTGTCCCCTTTACAGAAACAGGGGGGGTGGGGGGTGGGAGGTGGGGGTGGGGGGGAGGGGTCTGTTTGACTGAACGCCGAGCATCCTCCAATCGGGTTTTGAGTCTTTTTGCTTTCTGCTCTCAGCAGGCCGCCCCTCCCGGGGAGGGGGCTGTCGGCCGACGAATGGCTGGCGAGTGGGACGGAGGTGGGGGGGGTGGGGGGGCATCATGTGATGAGATCTCCAGGAATTCATCTCATGACAGTTGGCAACGCTCTGTCCAAATGAGGTGTCAATGGCGGCAGAGCGGCGAGCTGGACAGGTGAATCTGATCAACAGCTTCACCCTCGACCTGACGTTCAGCAGCTTCTCAGCAGCTTTGGAAAACCAAACGTTTGTACTTATCGGAAGGGGGAGCCCACAACGAGTTGAGTGAAATAATTCTGGGGCGACACGGCGGCACAGTGGTTAGCACTACGGCCTCACAGCACCAGGCACTGGTTCAATTCCTGAGGGAATTTATGCGTGGAGTCAGAGGAAATGGGTGAGATTCTTAATGAGCACTTTGCATCGGTATTCACCAAGGAGAGGGACATGGCGGATGTTGGCTAGGGATGGATTTTTAAATACTCTAGGTCAAGTTGTCATATGGAAGGGGGAGGTTTTGGGTATTCTAAAAGGTATTAAGGTGGATAAGTCCCCAGGTCCGATGGGATCTATCCCAGGTTACTGAGGGAAGCGAGGGACCAAATAGCTGGGGCCTTAACAGATATCTTTGCAGCATCCTTGAGCACGGGTGAGGTCCCGGAGGACTGGAGAATTGCTAATGTTGTCCCTTTGTTTAAGAAGGGTAGCAGGGATAATCCAGGGAATTATAGGCCTGTGAGCTTGACGTCAGTGGTAGGCAAACTGTTGGAGAAGATACTGAGGGATAGGATCTATTCACATTTGGAAGAAAATAGACTTATCAGTGATAGGCAGCATGGTTTTGTGCAGGGAAGGTCATGTCTTACAAACCTAATAGAATTCTTTGAGGGAGTGACAAAGTTAATTGATGAGGGAAGGGCTGTAGATGTCATATATATGGACTTCAGTAAGGCGTTTGATAAAGTTTCCCATAAGAGGTAGATGGAAAAAGTGAAGTCGTATGGGGTTCAGGGTGTACTAGCTAGATGGATAAAGAACTGGCTGGGCAACAGGAGACAGAGAGTAGTGGTGGAAGGGAGTGTCTCAAAATGGAGAAAGGTGACTAGTGGTGTTCCACAGGGATCCGTGATCGGACCACTGTTGTTTGTGATATACATAAATGATCTGGATGAAGGTATAGGTGGTCTGATTAGCACGTTTGCAGATGATACTAAGATTGGTGGACTTGCAGATAGCGAGGGGGACTGTCAGAGAATACAGCAAAATATAGATAGATTAGAGAGTTGGGCAGAGAAATGGCAGATGGAGTTCAATCCAGGCAAATGCGAGGTGATGCATTTAGGAAGATCCAATTCAAAAGTGGACTATATGGTCAATGGAAGGGTCTTGGGGAAAATTGATGTACAGAGAGATCTGGGAATTCAGGTCCATATTATCCTGAAGGTGACAACGCAGGTTGATAGAGTGGTCAAGAAGGCATACAGCATGCTTGCCTTCATCGGACAGTGTATTGAGTGCAAGAGTCGGCAGGTCATGTTACAGTTATTTAGGACTTTGGTTCGACCACATTTGGAATACTGCGTGCAATTTTGGTCGCCACATTACCAGAAGGATGTGGATGCTTTAGAGAGGGTGCAGAGGAGGTTCACCAGGATGTTGCCTGGTATGGAGGGTGCTAGCTATGAAGAAAGGTTGAGTAGATTAGGATTGTTTTCGTTGGAAAGACGGAGGTTGAGGGGGGACCTGATTGAGGTCTACAAAATTATGAGAGGTATGGACAGGGTGGATAGCAACAAGGTTTTTCCAAGAGTGGGGGTGTCAATTACAAGGGGTCACGATTTCAAGGTGAGAGGGGGAAAGTTTAAGGGAGATGTGCGTGGGAAGTTTTTTACGCAGAGGGTGGTGGGTGCCTGGAACGCTTTGCCAGCGGAGGTGGTAAAGCTGGGCACAATAGCATCATTTAAGATGCATCTGGACAGATATATGAACGGGTCGGGGAACAGAGAGAAGTAGACCTTGTAAAATAGACAACAGGTTTAGATAAAGGATCTGGATCGGCGCAGGCTGGGAGGGCCGAAGGGCCTGTTCCTGGGATCGGCGCAGGCTGGGAAGGCCGAAGGGCCTGTTCCTGTGCTGTAATTTTCTTTGTTCTTGTTCTTCTTGTTCTTGCCTGGGTCACTGTGTGGAGTTTGCTGTTTCTCCCCTTTCTGCGTGGGTTTCCGCTGGGGAATTCTGGGAATACAAGACCCCCAATGCCACAAGTCTCAGAAAGATAGAGGTTAAGATAAAGAAACCTCGGCCTTGAACTTATTCTATGTGTGGTTTTTTTTTGTCTTATTTTCCTTTTTTTCCTGTTTCGCTAGGGTTTGTCTTGAGCTTCTTGACCTTAACGACACATTTGGATTTTTTTTGATGTCACCATTCAAGCTCGATTTCGACACAATCTTTGTTTCATTACTTTAACAGTCTCTTTTCTTGGTGCATATTGGCAATTTAACCTCTCCTGACCTCTGCCCAATCACCGAACTTCCTTTTTGTTCTTCCTAACCCCCCCCCCCTCCCCCTCCCCCCCCCCCCCCCCCCCGCCGCATCCACCCCCCTCCACCTACCACCCCCCACCCCTCGCCCTCTTCTACTGGCTTAAAAATCCTTCCATCTCTATCTTGGCAAGTCATGTTGCAGCTGTATAGAACCTCAGTTCGGCCATACTTGGAGTATAGTGTTCAATTCTGGTGTCGCACTACCATAAGGATGTGGAGGATTTAGAGAGGGTGCAGAAGAGATTTACCAGGATGTTGCCTGGTATGGAGGGCATTAGCTATGAGGAGAGGTTGAATAAACTCGGTTTGTTCTCACTGGAACGAAGGAGGTTGAGGGGGCAACCTAATAGAGGTCTACAAAATTATGAGGGGCATAGACAGAGTGGATAGTCAGAGGCTTTTCCCCAGGGTAGAGGGGTCAATTACTGGGGGCCATAGGTTTAAGGTGCGAGGGCAATGTTTAGAGGAGATGTACGAGGCACGTTTTTTTACACAGAGGGTAGTGGGTGCCTGGAACTCGCTGCCGGAGGAGGTGGTGGAAGCAGGGACGATGGTGACATTTAAGGGGCATCTTGACAAATACATGAATAGGATGGGAATAGAGGGATACGGACCCAGGAAGTGGATCCTCCAGTCGTGCCAATGGCTTCCCTGGCAGCGTGGCTGGCCAACAACACAATACACCATCAACCGCAGTGGGACTGGAAGGTCTCACTGGGCCAATGAGCAGCGTAGATGGACCCAACCCTGACTCCCAGTGGCACTCACTCCGTGCTTTTGCGAGTGGGGCTCCTTTACGGATATTTAAGGTGAATGGCCCTTTACTGAGTTCTAAAGCTGCCCAAGGCCTCCCATTGACATTTAGACAGCCTCTCAGCAATCAAAATCCTGTGCTTGGTGTGAAAATAAACTGAATGTTTGGAATGTTCCTGTTTGAGTTGCAGACACAGCATTAGCTTAATGAGTTTAATGACATAGCGCTCTCCTCATAACTTCACAACCTCTCCATCTCATCCCCAATGTGCCCCCTTATTGCCAGTACAGCAGGGGTTGGGTGATTTAGTTCAGATTTCATCTTGTTGCAATTATCAAGGTTGGACGAACACAATTAACTCCACTTTTACTTTTTCATTAGCAGTTTCCTGATGAAGCGTAAGTGCTTCAACTCCCTTACCCCCTCCCCACATCGGCCCCCTCCCCACACTCCTGCCCCCCCTCTGTGTCCATTGGGTTAGCGAACTGCAGGAAGGTGCCATTGTGGAACATGTCCCTCGGACAAATCGGATAATGCAATAACAACAGTTAACATTTTGGCAGAGTCTCTGATTCTTCAGTGAACAGAATCTGTCACTGAGCCTGATCGAGAGACAGGAGGGAAGATGGGTAATACACATGTGAGATTTTGGGGGGGCTGACAAGGCAATGAATACACAATGAGCGGTCGGACACTGGGATGTACAGAGAATCAGAGGAACATTGGGCTGTATGTCCATGGATCCTTGAAGGCAGCAGAACAGGTAGACAAGGTGGTTACGAAGGAAAATGGGATTATTGCCTTTATTAGCCGAGGCCCTGAATATAGGAGCAGGGAGGGTTTGATGGAGCTGTATAAAACGCCGGTTAGACCACAGCTGGAGCACTGTGTGCAGTTCTGGTCACCACAATGTAGGAAAGATAGGGCAGCATGGTAGCACAGTGGTTAACACTGTTGCTTCACAGCTCCAGGGTCCCAGGTTCGATTCCCCTGTGTTCCACCCTCTGTACAGAGTCTGCACATTCTCCAGACGTGTCTGTGTGGGTTTCCTCCGGGTGCTCCGGTTTACATAGAACATAGAACGATACAGCGCAGTACAGGCCCTTCGGCCCTCGATGTTGCACCGACATGGAAAAAAAAACTAAAGGCCATCTAACCTACACTATGCCCTTATCATCCATATGCTTATCCAATAAATTTTTAAATGCCCTCAATGTTGGCGAGTTCACTACTGTTGCAGGTAGGGCATTCCACGGCCTCACCACTCTTTGCGTAAAAAACCCACCTCTGACCTCTGTCCTATATCTATTACCCCTCAATTTAAGGCTATGTCCCCTCGTGCTAGCCACCTCCATCCGCGGGAGAAGGCTCTCGCTGTCCACCCTATCTAACCCTCTGATCATTTTGTATGCCTCTATTAAGTCACCTCTTAACCTTCTTCTCTCTAACGAAAACAACCTCAAGTCTATCAGCCTTTCCTCATAAGATTTTCCCTCCATACCAGGCAACATCCTGGTAAATCTCCTCTGCACCCGTTCCAAAGCTTCCACGTCCTTTCTATAATGAGGCGACCAGAACTGTACGCAATACTCCAAATGCGGCCGTACTAGAGTTTTGTACAACTGCAACATGACCTCACGGCTCCGGAACTCAATCCCTCTACCAATAAAGGCCAACACACCATAGGCCTTCTTCACAACCCTATCAACCTGGGTGGCAACTTTCAGGGATCTATGTACATGGACACCGAGATCCCTCTGCTCATCCACACTACCAAGAATTTTACCATTAGCCAAATATTCCGCATTCCTGTTATTCTTTCCAAAGTGAATCACCTCACACTTCTCCACATTAAACTCCATTTGCCACCTCTCAGCCCAGCTCTGCAGCTTATCTATGTCCCTCTGTAACCTGCAACATCCTTCCGCACTGTCTACAACTCCACCGACTTTAGTGTCGTCTGCAAATTTACTCACCCATCCTTCTGCGCCCTCCTCTAGGTCATTTATAAAAATGACAAACAGCAACGGCCCCAGAACAGATCCTTGTGGTACGCCACTCGTAACTGAACTCCATTCTGAACATTTCCCATCAACTACCACTCTCTGTCTTCTTTCAACTAGCCAATTTCTGATCCACATCTCTAAATCACCCTCAATCCCCAGCCTCCGTATTTTCTGCAATAGCCGACCGTGGGGAACCTTATCAAACGCTTTACTGAAATCCATATACACCACATCAACTGCTCTACCCTCGTCTACCTGTTCAGTCACCTTCTCAAAGAACTCGATAAGGTTTGTGAGGCATGACCTACCCTTCACAAAACCATGCTGACTATCCCTAATCATATTATTCCTATCTAGATGATTATAAATCGTATCTTTTATAATCCTCTCCAAGACCTTACCCACCACAGACGTTAGGCTCACCGGCCTATAGTTACCGGGGTTATCTCTACTCCCCTTCTTGAACAAAGGGACCACATTTGCTATCCTCCAGTCCTCTGGCACTATTCCTGTAGCCAATGATGACCTAAAAATCAAAGCCAAAGGCTCAGCAATCTCTTCCCTGGCTTCCCAGAGAATCCTAGGATAAACCCCATCCGGCCCCGGGGACTTATCTATTTTCACCTTGTCCAGAATTGCCAACACTTCTTCCCTACGCACCTCAATGCCATCTATTCTAATAGCCTGGGTCTCAGCATTCTCCTCCACAATATTATCTTTTTCTTGAGTGAATACTGACGAAAAGTATTCATTTAGTATCTCGCTTATCTCCTCAGCCTCCACACACAACTTCCCACCACTGTCCTTGACTGGCCCTACTCTTACCCTAGTCATTCTTTTATTCCTGACATACCTATAGAAAGCTTTTGGGTTTTCCTTGATCCTACCTGCCAAAGACTTCTCATGTCCCCTCCTTGCTCGTCTCAGCTCTCTCTTTAGATCCTTCCTCGCTTCCTTGTAACTATCAAGCGCCCCAACTGAAACTTCACGCCTCATCTTCACATAGGCCTCCTTCTTCCTCTTAACAAGAGATTCCACTTCTTTGGTAAACCACGGTTCCCTCGCTCGACCCCTTCCTCCCTGCCTGACTGGTACGTACTTATCAAGAACATGCAATAGCTGTTCCTTGAACAAGCTCCACATATCCAGTGTGCCCAACCCTTGCAGCCTACTTCTCCAACCAACACATCCTAAGTCATGTCTAATGGCATCATAATTGCCCTTCCCCCAGCTATAACTCTTGCCCTGCGGGGTATACTTATCCCTTTCCATCACTAACGTAAAGGTCACCGAATTGTGGTCACTGTTTCCAAAGTGCTCACCTACCTCCAGATCTAACACCTGGCCTGGTTCATTACCCAAAACCAAATCCAATGTGGCCTCGCCTCTTGTTGGCCTGTCAACATATTGTGTCAGGAAACCCTCCTGCACACATTGTACAAAGAACGACCCATCTAATGTACTCGAACTATATCTTTTCCAGTCAATATTTGGAAAGTTAAAGTCTCCCATAACAACTACCCTGTTACTTTCGCTCTTTTCCAGAATCATCTTCGCCATCCTTTCTTCTACATCCCTAGAACTATTAGGTGGCCTATAGAAAACTCCCAACAGGGTGACCTCTCCTTTCCTGTTTCTAACCTCAGCCCATACTATCTCAGAAGAAGAGTCCCCATCTAGCATCCTTTCCGCCACCGTAATACTGTCCTTGACTAGCAGCGCCACACCTCCCCCTCTTTTGCCCCCTTCTCTGAGCTTACTAAAACACCTAAACCCCGGAACCTGCAACAACCATTCCTGTCCCTGCTCTATCCATGTCTCTGAAATGGCCACAACATCGAAGTCCCAGGTACCAACCCATGCTGCCAGTTCCTCTACCTTATTTCGTATACTCCTGGCATTGAAGTAGACACACTTCAAACCACCTACCTGAACACTGGCACCCTCCTGCGAAGTCAAATCTGTGCTCCTGACCTCTATACTCTCAATCTCCCGTACCCCAAAACTACAATCCAGGTTCCCATGCCCCTGCTGAATTAGTTTAAACCCCCCCAAAGAGCACTAACAAATCTCCCCCCCAGGATATTGGTGCCCCTCAGGTTCAGATGTAGACCATCCTGTCTATAGAGGTCCCACCTTCCCCAGAAAGAGCCCCAGTTATCCAGAAATCT
Organism: Scyliorhinus canicula; assembly: GCF_902713615.1. NCBI lineage: Eukaryota > Metazoa > Chordata > Chondrichthyes > Carcharhiniformes > Scyliorhinidae > Scyliorhinus > Scyliorhinus canicula. The sequence continues at coordinate 20,915,671 of NC_052168.1, forward strand.
GAATCCCTCCCGCCTGCACCATCCCTGTAGCCACGTGTTTAATTGCTCTCTCTCCCTATTCCTCATCTCACTATCACGTGGCACGGGCAACAACCCAGAGATAACAACTCTGTTTGTTCTCGCTCTGAGCTTCCATCCTAGCTCCCTAAAGGCCTGCCTGACATCCTTGTCCCCTTTCCTACCTATGTCGTTAGTGCCAATGTGGACTACGACTTGGGGCTGCTCCCCCTCCCCCTTAAGGACCCGGAAAACACGATCCGAGACATCACTTACCCTTGCACCTGGGAGGCAACATACCAAACGTGAGTCTCTCTCGCTCCCACAAAATCTCCTATCTGTGCCCCTGACTATTGAGTCCCCAATTACTAATGTTCTACTCCTTTCCCCCCTTCCCTTCTGAGCATCAGGGACAGACTCCGTGCCAGAGGCCCGTACCCCATGGCTTACCCCTGGTAAGTCGTCCCCCCCACAAGTATCCAAAACGGTATACTTGTTACTCAGGGGAACGACCGCAGGGGGTCCCTGCACTGACTGCTTCTTCCCAGTCCCTCTTACAGTTACCCATCTATCTCCAGTCTTTGGTGTAACTACTTCCCTGAAGCTCCTATCTATGACCCCCTCTGCCTCCCGAATGATCCGAAGTTCATCCAGCTCAAGCTCCAGGTCCCTAACACGGTTTTTGAGGAGCTGGAGTTGGGTGCACTTCCCACAGATGAAATCAGCAGGGACACTGACGGCGTCCCTCACCTCAAACATTCTGCAGGAGGAGCATTGTACTGCCTTCCCTGACATCACCTCTAGATTAAAAAAAAAACAAGAAAAAGAAAAAGAAAAAGAAAGGAAGAGCTTACCTGATATTACCTCAACCCTGCTCCCGCTGAAAGTTAAGCAAATTTAAAGGCACTCACTCACCTTCACGACAGGCCCCTGCTCCCGCTTCCCAACCACCGTAGGGTGGGGGGGTTGGTTAGAGGAGGAGGTAGGGTGGGAAACACTCACAAAGTGTTTTGGGTTTAACTGTCACTTGCCAACAGCCCCTCCACAAACCACCTTCAACTTAGGCTGACCGCACTGCACGTATGCAAATTCCCCCAGAACAGCTGATCAGTAGCTCTGCTCTGCTGCCCTCTGCTGGATGCTTGTCTTCACTCAAACTCCTTAGGTCTCCTTCGCCGGTTCCCCTTCAACTTAGGCTGACCGCACTGCACGTATGCAAATTCTCCCAGAACAGCTGATCAGTAGCTCTGCTCTGCTGCCCTCTGCTGGATGGTTTCTCCCCACAAGTCCCAAAAAAACCAGGATTTGGACATTCTGAATTCCCCCTCAGTGTACTTGAGCAGGCACAGGACTGTGGTGACTAGGAGCTTTACACAGGCACTTCACTGCTGTGTTAATGTACCCCGGTGGAAGGAGCAGTGCTCCGAAAGCTAGTGTTTGAAACAAACCTGTTGGACTTTAACCTGGTGTAAGACTTCTTGCAGTGTTAATGTAAGTCTACGTGTGACAATAATAAAGATTATTATTATGAAATGAAAATCGCTTATTGTCACAAGTAGGCTTCAATGAAGTTACTGTGAAAAGCCCCTAGTCGCCACATTCCGGCTCCTGGTCTGGGAGGCTGGTACGGGAATCGAACCGTGCTGCTGGCCTGCCTCGGTCTGCTTTAAAAGCCAGCGATTTAGCCCAGTGTGCTAAACCAGCCCCTTATTATTATTAAGATGCGATTGTACTGGAGGAGATTCACAGGATTGTTGCCTGGGATGGAACGTTTCAGCTAAGGCCAGAGGCTGGTTAGGCTGAGGATGTTTTCCCTGGAGTGGAGAAAGGGGTGGAGGGGGTGGAGGGGGACCTGACTGAGGTGGACAAAATTATGAGGGACATGGAGGGGTTATTTACTGAGAAGCTTCACTTTTCATAGAGGAGTCAATGACCAGGAGGCATGGATTTAAGGTGAGGGGCAGGAGGTTTCGAGGGGATGTGAGGAAAAACCTTTTAACCCCGAGGGTGGTGGGAGTTTGGAACTCGCTGCCTGATAGGGTGGAACCCTCACAACATTTCAGAAATATTTAGATGAGCTCTCAGAACGTCAAAGCTTCCAAGTCTATGTACCAAGTGCTGGAAAAGGGGACTAGGACAGAGAGGTAAAGGGTGGCCAGTGCAGACAGTTTGGGCCACAGAAACAGAGAAAATAGCAGGGGGAGTCTATTCGGCCCTTCGAGCCTGCTCTGCTATTTATCATCATCATGACTGATTGTCCAACTCAGTAACTCATTTTGGGCAGCGGCTAAACCCGAGACACTACACGTGTTGTGTCTCCCACCCGCCCTCCTCATCTAACCAAAAAAAAAGGACTGTGTTGAAAGGAGCAGCGGACAGCAGGGTCTCGGCGGGAGCAGTGGCGAGGGGTCGAAGGTAAGTTTACCTCTTTAAAACTTAAAAAACATACCTGGAAGAACGACATCACAGCAAAGCAGAGATCTGATTGGCTGGTAAGGAAAGTGCTCCAATTAGCAGCAGCTGGGAGAAATTTAACTCTTCGTGTGTTGGTAAGTATTGTGATTGGTAAGAAAAATCTTTGTTCCTTTCACTTATTAATTATTTGATAGTATAGTTTGTAGTCAGTTAAGGTGAAGGGTAAAAATGGCAGGAGATCCCAGACCCGTGTTGTGTTCCTCGTGCTCAATGTGGGTGTTTAGGGACGCGGCCGATGCTCCTGACTCCTTCACGTGCAAGAAGTGTGTCCAGCTGCAGCGCCTGTTAGACTGCATGACGGCTCTGGAGCTGCGGATGGACTCACTTTGGAGCATCCGCGATGCTGAGGAGGTTGTGGATAGCACGTTTAGTGAGTTGGTCACACCGCAGATTAGGATTGGTGAGGGAGACAGGGAATGGGTGACCAAAAGGCAGAGAAAGAGCAGGAAGGCAGTGCAGGTGTCCCCTGGGCTCATCTCCCTCCAAAACAGGTATACCGTTTTGGATACTGTTGGGGGAGATGATTCAGCAGCGGAAGGCAGTAGTAGCCAGGCTCATGGCACCGTGGCTGGCTCTGCTGCACAGAAGGGCGGGAAAAAGACTGGCAGGGCTATAGTCATAGGGGATTCAATTGTAAGGGGAGTAGACAGGCGTTTCTGTGGTCGAAAACGAGACTCCCGAATGGTATGTTGCCTCCCGGGTGCTCGGGTCAGTGATGTCTCCGATCGGCTGCAAGACATACTGAAGGGGGAGGGTGAACAGCCAGTTGTCGTGGTGCATATAGGCACCAACAATATAGGTTAAAAAAAAGGGATGAGGTCCTACAATTAGAATTTAGGGAGTTAGGAGATAAGTTAAAAAGTAGGAGCTCAAAGGTAGTAATCTCAGGATTGCTACCAGTGCCACGGGACAGTCAGAGTAGAAATTCAAGAATAGTCAGAATGAATACGTGGCTTGAGAGATGGTGCAGGAGGGAGGGGTTCAGATTTTTGGGACATTGGAACCGGTTCTGGGGGCAGTGGGACCGTTACAAACCGGATGGTCTACACCTGGGCAGGACTGGAACCAATGTCCTAGGGGGTGCTTTTGCTAACACTGTTGGGGAGGTTTTAAACTAATGTGGCAGGGGGATGGGAACCAGATTAGGAAGTTAGAGGTCAGTAAAGAAGCAGCAACTAAAGCCGGTAAGGTACGAGATAATAAACTCCATGTGACTAAGGGGCAGAGTCGACAGGAAAGAGATGATGAACGGAAAGGGACAGGTGGTATGTCGTGCATTTGTTTTAATGCGAGAAGTGTAGCAGGTAAGGCAGATGAACTTAGGGCTTGGATCAGTACCTGGGAATATGATGTTATTGGTATTACTGAGACTTGGTTGAGGGAAGGGCAGGACTGGCAACTGAATATCCCAGGGTATAGATGCTTCAGGAGGGATAGAGAGGGAGGTAGAAGGGGGGAGCAGTTGCATTACTCGTCAGAGATGATATCACAGCTGTGATTAAGGAGGGCACGATAGAGGATTTGAGCACTGAGGCAATATGGGTGGAGCTAAGAAATAGGAAGGGTGCAGTAACATTGTTGGGACTTTACTACAGGCCTCCCAAAAGCGAGCATGAAGTAGAGGTACAAATATGCAGACTGATTATAGAAAAATGTCCGAGCAATAGGGTGGTTGTGATGGGAGATTTTAACTTCCCCAACATTGAATGGGATTCATGTAGTGTTGGAGGCGTAGATGGAGCAGAGTTTGTAAGGAGCATCCAGGAGAGTTTTTTAGAGCACTATGTAAATAGTCCAACTCAGGAAGGGGCCATACTGGACCTGGTATTGGGGAATGATCCCGGCCAGGTGGTTGATGTTTCAGTCGGTGATTACTTTGGGAATAGCGAACACTGTTGGGGAGGTTTTAAACTAATGTGGCAGGGGGATGGGAACCAGATTAGGAAGTTAGAGGTCAGTAAAGAAGCAGCAACTAACGCAAGTAAGGTAGGAGATAATAAACTCAATGTGACTAAGGGGAAGAGTAGACGGGGAAGAGTCGATGAACGCAAAGGGACAGGTGGTCTGAGGTGCATTTTTTTTAATGCGAGAAGTGTAGCAGGTAAGGCAGATTCATTTAGGGCTTGGATCAGTACCTGGGAATATGATGTTATTGGTATTACTGAGACTTGGTTGAGGGAAGGGCAAGACTGGCAACCAAATATCCCAGGGTATAGATACTTCAGGAGGGATAGAGAGGGAGGTAGAAGGGGTGGAGGAGTTGCATTACTAGTCAGAGAGGATACCACAGCTGTGATTAAGGAGGGCACGATGGAGGATTTGAGCACTGAGGCAATATGGGTGGAGCTAAGAAATAGGAAGGGTGCAGTAACATTGTTGGGACTTTACTACAGGCCTCCCAAAAGCGAGCATGAAGTAGAGGTACAAATATGCAGACTGATTATAGAAAAATGTCCGAGCAATAGGGTGGTTGTGATGGGAGATTTTAACTTCCCCAACATTGAATGGGATTCGTGTAGTGTTGGAGGTGCAGATGGAGCAGAGTTTGTAAGGAGCATCCAGGAGAGTTTTTTAGAGCAGTATGTAAATTGTCCAACTCGGGAAGGGGCCATACTGGACCTGGTATTGGGGAATGATCCTGGCCAGGTGGTTGATGTTTCAGTCGGTGATTACTTTGGGAATAGCGATCACAATTCCGTAAGTTTTAGAATACTCATGGACAAGGACAAGAGTGGTCCGAAAGGAAGAGTACTAAATTGGGGAAAGGCCAAGTATAACAAAATTCGGCAGGAGCTAGGGAATGTGGATTGGGAGCAGCTGTTTAAGGATAAATCCATATTTGAAATATGGGAGTTTTTTAAGGAAAGGTTGATTAGAGTGCAGGACAGACATGTTCCTGTAAAAATGAGAGATAGAAATGGCAAGATTAGGGAACCATGGATGACTCAAAACTGATGAAGCTTTGGAGGAATATTGGGAAAGTAGGACGAATATCAATAAGATAAGTTAGATAAGTTAAAAAGTAGGACCTCAAAGGTAATAATCTCAGGATTGCTACCAGTGCCACGGGACAGTCAGAGTAGAAATTCAAGTATAGTCAGAATGAATACATGGCTTGAGAGATGGTGCAGGAGGGAGGGGTTCAGATTTTTGGGACATTGGAACCGGTTCTGGGGGCAGTGGGACCATTACAAACCGGATGGTCTACACCTGGGCAGGACTGGAACCAATGTCCTAGGGGGTGCTTTTGCTAACACTGTTGGGGAGGTTTTAAACTAATGTGGCAGGGGGATGGGAACCAGATTAGGAAGTTAGAGGTCAGTAAAGAAGCAGCAACTAAAGCCGGTAAGGTACGAGATAATAAACTCCATGTGACTAAGGGGCAATAAAAAGGGCTAAAAGGGGTCATGAAATATCTTTGGCTAACAGGGTTAAGGAAAATCCCAAAGCCTTTTATTCGTATGTAAGGAGCAAGAGGGTAACTAGGGAAAGGATTGGCCCACTCAAAGACAAGAGAGGGAATTTATGTGTGGACTCAGAGGAAACGGGTGAGATTCTTAATGAGTACTTTGCATTGGTATTCACAAAGGAGAGGGACAAGACGGATGTTGAGTCTAGGGATGGATGTTTAAATACTCTAGGTCAAGTTATCAGACGGAAAGGGGAAGTTTTGGGTATTCTAAAAGACATTAAGGTGGACAAATCCCCAGGACCGGATGGGATCTATCCCAGGTTACTGAGGGAAGCGAGGGTCGAAATAGCTGGGGCCTTAACAGATATCTTTGCAGCATCCTTGAGCACGGGTGAGGTCCCGGAGGACTGGAAAATTGCTACTGTTGTCCCTTTTTTTAAGAAGGTTAGCAGGGAAAATCCAGGGAATTACAGACCTGTGAGCTTGACGTCAGTGGTAGGCAAACTGTTGGAGAAGATACTGAGGGATGGGATCTATTCACATCTGGAAGAAAAAAAGACTTATCAGTGATAGGCAGCATGGTTTTGTGCAGGGAAGGTCATGTCTTACAAACCTAATAGAATTCTTTGAGGAAGTGACAAAGTTAATTGATGAGGGAAGGGCTGTAGATGTCATATACATGGACTTCAATAAGGTGTTTGATAAGGTTTCCCATGGCAGGTTAATGGCAAAAGTGAAGTCGTATGGATAAAGAACTGGCTGGTAACAGGAGACAGAGAGTAGTGATGGAAGGGAGTGTCTCAAAATGGAGAAGGGTGACTAGTGGTGTTCCACAGGGATCCGTGCTCAGACCACTGCTGTTTGTGATCTACATAAATGACCTGGAGGAAGGTATAGGTGGTCTGATTAGCAAGTTTGCAGGTGACACCGAGATTGGTGGAGTTGCAGATAGCGAGGAGGACTGTCAGAGAATACAACAAAATATAGATAGATTGGAGAGTTGGGCAGAGAAATGGCAGATGGAGTTCAATCCAGGCAAATGTGAGGTAATGCATTTTGGAAGATCAAATTCAAGAGCGGACTATATGGTCAATGGAAGGGTCCTGGGAAAAATTGAAGTACAGAGAGATCTGGGAGTTCAGGTCCATTGTACCCTGAAGGTGGCAACGCAGGTTGATAGAGTGGTCAAGAAGGCATACAGCATGCTTGCCTTCATCGGACGGGGTATTGAGTACAAGAGTCGGCAGGTCATGTTACAGTTGTATAGGACTTTGGTTAGGCCATATTTGGAATACTGCGTGCAGTTCTGGTCGCCACATTACCAGAAGGATGTGGATGCTTTGGAGAGGGTGCAGAGGAGGTTCACCAGGATGTTGCCTGGTATGGAGGGTGCTAGCTATGAAGAAAGGTTGAGTAGATTAGGATTGTTTTCGTTGGAAAGACAGAGGTTGAGGGGGGACCTGATTGAGGTCTACAAAATTATGAGAGGTATGGACAGGGTGGATAGCAACAAGCTTTTTCCAAGAGTGGGGGTGTCAGTTACAAGGGGTCACGATTTCAAAGTGAGAGGGGGAAAGTTTAAGGGAGATGTGCGTGGAAAGTTTTTTACGCAGAGGGTGGTGGGTGCCTGGAACGCTTTACCAGCGGAGGTGGTAGAGGCGGGCACGATAGCATCATTTAAGAGGCATCTAGACAGGTATATGAACGGGTGGGGAACAGAGGGAAGTAGACCTTGGAAAATAGGCGACAGGTTTAGATAAAGGATCTGGATCGGCGCAGGCTGGGAGGGCCGAAGGGCCTGTTCATTTGCTGTAATTTTCTTTGTTCTTTGTAACTGTTCCCTCTTTCCTCCCCGTATTCTTTGATTCCCTTTGTGGCAAGAGGAGAGGCAATGGCGAATTGATATTGTCACTGTGCTGCTGATCCCGAGAACCAGGGCAATACTCTGGGGCACTGTTTGACACACACCACGGCAGGTGGTGCAAATTGAATCCAATACATTTCTGTAATTATTAAGTCTAATGATGACCACAAAAACATTTTCGTAAATATCATAAAAACCCATCTGATTCATTAATGCCTCTTTAGAGAAGGGAATGTGCCCTCCGTACCCGGTTTGGTCTGTATGTGATTCCAGATCTACAGCAAACTCAGCCCCGTGGACCCTCGCTAATATCTGGGGGCTTGTGCCAAAGTTGGGCGAGCTGTCTCACAGACTGGTCAAGCAACAGCCTGACAGCCATACTGACAGAATCATTCCTTACAGACAATGTCCCAGACACCGCTGTCACCATCCCTGGGTATGTCCTGTCTCACCGGCAGGGCAGACCCAGCAGAGGTGGGGGCGGCACAGTGGGATACAGTCAGGAGGGAGTTGCCCTGGGAGTCCTCAACATCGACTCTGAACCCCATGAAGTCCCATGGCTTCAGGTTAAAGTTGGGCACGGAAACCTCCAGCTGATTACCACGTACCGGCCACCATCAGCTGATGAATCAGTTCTCCACATCGAACACCACTTGGAGGAAGCACTGAGGGTGGCAAAGGCCACAGATTATACTCTGGGTGGAGGGACTTCAATGTTCGTCACCAAGACTAGCTCAGTATATTGTGAGCAGTTCTGGCCCCCGTATCTAAGGAAGGATGTGCTGGGGCCTTGGAAATGGTCCAGAGGAGGTTCACAAGAATGATCGCTGGAATGAAAAGCTTACCGTATGAGGAACGGTTAAGGACTCTGGATCTGTACTCGTTGGAGTTTAGAAGGATGCGGAGGGATCTTATTAAAACTTACAGGATACTGCGAGGCCTGGATAGAGTGGACGTGGAGAGGACGTTTCCATTTGTAGGAAAAACTAGAAGCAGAGGACACAATCTCAGACTAAAGGGACGATCCTTTAAAACAGAGATGAGGAGGAATTTCTTCAGCCAGAGGGTGATGAATTTGATCCGCAGAAGGCTGTGGAGGCCAATTCACTGAGTGTCTTTAAGACAGAGATAGATAGGTTCTTGATTAATAAGACGATCAGGGATTATGGGGAGAAGGCGGGGGGGGTGAAGGGTGGGTCAGTAAATTTGCTGATGACACCAAGATTGGAGGAGCAGTGGATGAGGTGGAGGGCTGTTGTAGGCTGCAAAGAGGCATTGATAGGATGCAGAGCTGGGCTGAAAAATGGCAGATGGAGTTTAACCCTGATAAATGCGAGGTGATTCATTTTGGTAGGACAAATTTGAATGCGGATTACAGGGTCAATGGCAGGGTTCTGAGGAATGTGGAGGAACAGAGAGATCTTGGGGTTCATGTCCATAGATCTCTGAAAGTTGCCACTCAAGTGGATAGAGCCGTGCAGAAGGCTTATAGTGTGTTAGCGTTTATTAACAGGGGGCTTCAGTTTAAGAGCCGTGGGGTTATGCTGCAACTGTACAGGATCCTGGTGAGACCACATTTGGAGTATTGTGCGCAGTTCTGTTCACCTCATTATAGGAAGGATGTGGAAGCATTGGAAAGGGTGCAAAGGAGATTTACCAGGATGCTGCCTGGTTTGCAGGGTAGGTCTTATGAGGAAAGGTTGAGGGTGCTAGGGCTTTTTTCATTGAAGTGACGGAGGATGAGAGGCAACTTAATAGAGGTTTATAAGAAGATGAGGGGGATAGATAGAGTGGACGTTCAGAGACTATTTCCTCGGGTGGATGTAGCTGTTACAAGGGGGCATAACTATAAGGTTCAGGGTGGGAGATATAGGAGGGATGTCCGAGGTAGGTTCTTTACTCAGAGAGTGGTTAGGGTGTGGAATGGACTGCCTGCTGTGATAGTGGAGTCGGACACTTTAGGAACTTTCAAGCGGTTATTGGATAGGCACATGGAGCACACCAGAATGACAAGGAGTGGGATAGCTTAATCTCAGTTTCGGTCAAAGCTCGGCACAACATCGAGGGCCGGAGGGCCTGTTCTGTGCAGTACTGTTCTCTGTTCTATGTTCTATAGAATGGGGATGAGAAAATATCAATCATGATTGAATGGCGGAGCAGACTCGATGGTCCGAGTGGCCTAATTCTGCTCCTATGTCTTATGGTCTTATGGTAACAACACAACCTCCAAATTTGCAGGTGACACAAAGTTGGGTGGAGGGTGAGGATGCAGAGATCCTTCAGTGTGATTTGGACAAGTTGAATGGGTGAGTAAACGAATGGCAGATGCAGTGTAATTTGGATAAACGTGAGGTTATGCACTTTTGAGTACAGAAGCAGGGATGTGTTGCTGCAATTATACAGGGCCTTGGTGAGGTCACACCTAGAACATAGAACATAGAACATTACAGTGCAGTACAGGCCCTTCGGCCCTCGATGTTGCACCGTCCTGTGAAACCCCTCTAAAGTCCCTCTACACTATTCCCTTGTTGTCCATATGTCTATCCAATGACCATTTGAATGCGTTTAGTGTTGGCGAGTCCACTACTGTTGCAGGCAGGGCATTCCACGCCCTTACTACTCTCTGAGTAAAGACCCTACCTCTGACATCTGTCCTCTATCTATCTCCCCTCAATTTAAAGCTATGTCCCCTCGTGCTAACCATCACCATCCGAGGAAAAAGGCTCTCGGTGTCCACGCTATCTAATCCTCTAATCATCTTGTATTCCTCAATTAAGTCACCTCTTAACCTTCTTCTCTCTAACGAAAACAGCCTCAAGTCCTTCAGCCTTTCCTCATATGATCTTCCATCCATACCAGGCAACATTCTTGTAAATCTCCTCTGTACCCTTTCCAATGCTTCCACATCCTTCCTATAATGTGGCAACCAGAACTGCACACAATACTCCAAATGCGTCCGCACCAGAGTTTTGTACAACTGTAACATGACCTCATGGCTCCGAAACTCAATTCCTCTACCAATGAAAGCTAACACACCGTACGCCTTCTTAACAACCCTCTCAATCTGGGTGTCAACTTTCAGGGATCTATGGACATGGACACCGAGATCTCTCTGCTCGTCCACACTACCAAGAATCTTACCATTAGCCCAGTACTCTGCCTTCCTGTTATTCCTTCCAAAATGAATCACCTCACACTTTCCTGCATTAAACTCCATTTTCCACCTGTCAGCCCAGCTCTGCAGCTTATCTATGTCCCTTTGTAACTTGTAACATCCTTCTGCACTGTCCACAACTCCACCGACTTTAGTGACATCTGCAAATTTACTCACCCATCCTTCTACGGCCCCAAAACAGATCCTTGTGGCACACCACTAGTAACTGGACACCAGTCAGAGCATTTCCCATCAACCACCACCCTTTGTCTTCTATCAGCTAGCCAATTTCTGATCCAAACTGCTAAATCACCCTGAATCCCATGCCTCTGTATTTTCTGCAATAGCCTACCGTGGGGAACCTTATCAAACGCTTTACTGAAATCCATATACACCACATCAACTGCTTTACCCTCATCCACCTGTTTGGTCACCTTCTCAAAGAACTCAGTAAGGTTCGTGAGGCACGTCCTACCCTTCACAAAACCGTGTTGACTATCTCTAATCAAATTATTCCTTTCCAGATGATTATACATCCTATCTCTTATAAACCTTTCCAAGACTTTTCCCACAACAGAAGTAAGGCTCACTGGTCTATAGTTACCGGGGTTATCTCTACTCCCCTTCTTGAACAACGGGACAACATTTGCTATCCTCCAGTCTTCTGGCATTATTCCTGTAGACAAAGATGACTTAAAGATCAAAGCCAAAGGCTCAGCAATCTCCTCCCTAGCTTCCCTGAGAATCCTAGGATAAATCCCATCCGGCCCAGGGGACTTATCTATTTTCACACTTTCCAGAATCGCTAACACCTCCTCCTTATGAACCTCAAGCCCTTCTAGTCTAGTAGCCTGTATCTCAGTATTCTGCTCGACAACATTGTCTTTTTCCTGTGTGAATACAGACGAAAAATACTCATTTAGCACCTCTCCTATCTCCACGCACAACTTCCCACTACTGTCCTTGACTGGCCCTACTCTTACCCGAGTCATTATTTTATTCCTGACATATCTATAGAAAGCTTTAGGGTTATCCTTGATCCTACCTGCCAAATACTTCTCATGTCCTCTCCTGGCTCTTCTTAGCTCTCTCTTTAGAGCCTTCCTAGCTAACTTGTAACTCTCGAGCGCCCTAACTGAACCATCACGTCTCATCTTTACATAATCCTCCTTCTTCCTCTTGACAAGTATTTCAACTGCTTTAGTAAACCACGGTTCCCTCACTCGACCACTTCCTCCCTGCCTGACAGGTACACACATATGTCAAGGACATGCTGTTCCTTGAACAAGCTCCACATTTCCATTGTGCCCATACCCTGCAATTTCCCTCCCCATCTGATGCATCCTAAGTCTTGCCTCATCGCATCATAATTGCCTTTCCCCTAGCTATAACTCTTGCCTTGCGGTATATACCTATCCCTTTACATCACTAAAGTAAATGTAATCGAATTGTGGTCACTATCACCAAAGTGCTCACCTACATCTAAATCTAACACCTGGCCGGGTTCATTACCCAGTACCAAATCCAATATGGCCTCGCCTCTCGTTGGCCTATCTACATACTGCATCAGGAAACCCTCCTGCACACATTGGGCAAAAACGGACCCATCTAAAGTACTCGAACTATAGTGTATCCAGTCAATATTTGGAAAGTTAAATGCCCCCATAACAACTACCCTGTTACTTTTGCTCCTATCCAGAATCATCTTTGCAATTCTTTCCTCTACATCTCTGGAACTTTTCGGAGGCCTATTCTTTCCTGTTTCTAACCTCAGCCCATACTACCTCAGTATTCGAGTCCTCATTAAACATCCTTTCTGCCACCGTAATACTTGACTAGTAATGCCACCCCTCCCCCTCTCTTACCATCTTCCCTGAGCTTACTGAAATATCTAAACCCCGGCACCTGCAACAACCATTCCTGTCCCTGTTCTATCCATGTCTCCGAAATGGCCACAACATTGAAGTCCCAGGTACTAACCCATGCCGCAAGCTCACCCACTTTATTCCGGATGCTCCTGGCATTGAAGTAGACGCACTTTAGACCACCTTCCTTCCTGCCGGTACACTCCTGCAACTTTGAAACCTTACTCATGACCTCACTACTCTCAACCTCCTGTGTACTGGAGCTACAATTCAGGTTCCCAATCCTCTGCTGAACTAGTTTAAACCCTCCTGAAGAGCATTAGCAAACCTCCCTCCCCCCCCCCCCCCCCCCCCCCCTCCAGGATATTAGTACCCCTGTGGTCCAGGTGTAGACCATCCCGTTTGTAGACTACCCCAGAATGAGCCCCAATTGTCCAGGAACCTGAAACCCTCCCTCCTGCTCCATCTCTGCAACTGCTCTCTCTCCCTATTCCTCAACTCGCTAGCACGTGGCACGGGTAACAACCCAGAGATAACTCTGTTTGTCCTGGATCTAAGCTTCCACCCTAGCTCCCTGAATTCCTGCCTTACATCCCTATACCTTTTCCTACCTATGTCGTTGGTACCTATGTGGACCACGACTTGGGGCTGCTCCCCCTCCCCCTTAAGGATCCCGAAAGCACGATCCTCCACCACCGGCATCAGGGCCATGCACAGTCTCTTCACCTTATTCGGTTTCCCCACCTATATCTATAGCGATCGGGGTTCCTGTTTCATGAGTGATGAGCTGCGTCAGTTCTTGCTTAGCAAGGGCATCGCCTCCAGCAGGACGACCAGCTACAACCCCCGGGGAAATGGACAGGTGGAGAGGGAGAACGCGATGGTCTGGAAGGCTGTACTTCTTGCCTACGGTCTTGAAGTCTCCCAGTCTTCCGCTGGCAGGAGGTCCTCCCCGATGCACTCCACTCCATCCGGTCACTCCTGTGCACTGCCACCAATGAGACCCCTCACGAACGAATGTTTGTTTTCCCCAGGAAGTCCACCTCAGGGGTCTCGCTCCCATCCTGGCTGACAGTCCCAGGGCCCGTCCTCCTCCGGAAGCATGCAGGGAGCTGTAAATCAGATCCCCTGATCAAAAGGGTTCTTCTCCTCCATACCAACCCACAATATGCCTACGTGGCACATCATGACGGGTGACAGGACACAGTCTCCCTTTGGGATTTGGCTCCTTCATGTTCCCCAGTGACCATCACCACCACCCTGACCCCACACCATCTCCCTCCACCGCTATCCGGCTACTTCGGAATTTGGCACCCGCAGGCTCCCCAGTGACCATCACCACCACCCCCGCCCCTACACTGCACCCCCTCCACCGTTTCAACTACTGGACGAAGAAGAGGACGACACGCTTCCGGACACGCAGGTCTCGACACCAGTGCTCACACCACAGCCGGGACTGAGGCGATCACGGCGGAAGGTCAAAGCCCCGACAGACTCAATCTTTCAGTCCTCTTCACCCCCGCTGGACTGTTTTTTATTAACAGGGGGTGAATGTGGTGAACCACTGTTACTGTATTGTATATATTGTTTGTTGTCTCTGCTGACTCCGCCTGTGGCTCCTCCCCTCAGGCTCTGTATAAAGGTGGCCGACCTCTGTCCCTGCCCCAGTTCGGGATCAGTTGCCGGCGGGTTCTCGTTTAGCTTATTAAAGCCAGTTTTGTTCCACAACTCGTCTTTGTTATAATTGATGGCACATCAGGGACCTTGTCAAAAGCCTCACTGAAGTCCATGTAGACCACATCAACCACACTGCCGTCATCAACACACCTCGTCACCTCCTCAAAAAATTCAATCAAATTTTTGAACACGACCTCCCCTGACAAAGCCACGCTGACGATTCTTGATTAATCCTTCACAGCCTCTCCAAACAAATAACAAAGAACACAAAAAAGTACAGCACAGGAACAGGCCCTTTGGCCCTCCAAGCCTGCGCTGACCATTCTGCCCATCTAAACTGAAACCTTCTACAATTCCGAGGTCCGTATCCCTCTATCTCCATCCTATTTGTCAAGGCGCTCCATTAATCCTGTCCCTTAGAATCCTATCCAGTAATTTCCCTGTCACTGATGTGAGACTCACCACCCGGAATTAGCTGTTTTTTTCCCTACTTCCCTCCTTGAATAATGGAACCATGTTAGCTTCCTCCAGCCCTCAGGCACCTCTCCTGTGGCCAGAGAGGATTTGAAAATTAGCGTCGGAGCCCCTGTAATCTCCTCCTGTGCCTCACACAGCAGCTGAGGATACATGGAGGCCTGGATTCCCCAATAATGGGGCTATGTCCCCACTCCAGCATCAAAACGCGGGTATTTCACTCTGGACTTTTCCTGATGCAAGTCCAGAGTGATTCTCCAACCTGAGGGGGGACCAGCAGGGCCCCAGAGTCCTCCTTTGCAGCTCTGGCTCCCGATACGGGGCCCTGTATTTGTGGTCTGGAGTCTGCGCGTGTGCACGCCGGCCTGTGTCGGACATACCGCGCGACACGGCGTACTCACACCGCAGTCCGGCACCAAAAGGATAGGCCCCACCGAGATCGCGTGCGCCCGTGGATTAGTGGCCCCGATCACTAGCCTGGCCATCTGTGAAGCCCCCGCCCCAGCCCCCAAGGATTCCCCCGCCCCTACCAGGGCAGGCCCCACCCGGTGAAGGATCCCCCTGGTCCCCCCACCTGGGCAGCCGTGGACCGACTCCGCAGCCGCCGGTGCCCATTCCCGACAGGCAAAACGTGGTTAGAACCACGCCGTCGCGAACCCGACCAGTTTTCATCGGAGAATTGCTTCGGGGGCCTCTGTCAATGGCCCCCTAACCGTGCCACGCAGACCACGCACGTGCGATTTACGGTGATTCCCTGGAGAATCATGGGTGCGCCGTCGCACCGGATTTTAGTGACAAAGCCCATTCTCCGCCCCCGCGCCAAAATTGCGATTGGAGAATCCGGCCCCTCGTCTGAGCCTGGGGGATTTATCCACCTTTAAACACGCTAACACCTCCTCCCTCCCAATGATAATCTGTTCAATTATAACACAGCTCCCCTCACTGCTTCCTGTACCTACATTATCCTTCTCCATCGTGAACAAAATGCTCCTTTAATACCTCACTTCATGATAGTCCTTGTTATGAATCAGCAGAAATTGTGTTTGCATTTAGAAACTTGGTGACTAATTATTGGGCCGTCAAAGGGCCAAGACTTTGGGTATTTTTATAAGAATTCATGATTAATTCACTTGTGTTGTGACACCGGGGCCCATGGGGCTGGGATTGACCGCGCACTAACCCAGACTCCGGGATGTGGGGCTGGGATTGCCCGCGCACTAACCCTGGCTCCGGGATGTGGGGCTGGGATTGACCGCGCACTAACCCAGACTCCGGGATGTGGGGCTGGGATTGACCGCACACTAACCAGGACTCCGGGATGTGGGGCTGGGATTGACTGCACACTAACCCAGACTCCAGGGCCCTTGGGGCTGGGATTGACCGCGCACTAACCCAGACTCCGGGATGTGGGGCTGGGATTGACCGCGCACTAACCCAGACTCCAGGGCCCTTGGGGCTGGGATTGACCGCGCACTAACCCAGACTCCGGGATGTGGGGCTGGGATTGACCGTGCACTAACCCAGACTTCGGGATGTGGGGCTGGGATTGACCGCGCACTAACCCAGACTCCGGGGCCTGTGGGGCTGGGATTGACCGCGCACTAACCCAGACTCCGGGGCCTGTGGGGCTGGGATTGACCACACAGGGGCTGGTTTAGCTCACAGGGCTAATCGCTGGCTTTTAAAGCAGACCAAGCAGACCAGCAGCACGGTTCGATTCCGGTACCAGCCTCCCCGGACAGGTGCCGGAATGTGGCGACTAGGGACTTTTCACAGTAACTTAATTGAAGCCTACTCGTGACAATAAGCGATTTTCATTTCATTTCACTAACCCAGACTCCGGGATTTGCGGCTGGGATTGACCGTGCACTAACCCAGACTCCGGGATTTGCGGCTGGGATTGACCGCCCACTAACCCAGACTCCGGGGTGTGGGGCTGGAATTGACCGCGCACTAACCCAGACTCCGGGGTATGGGGCTGGGATTGACCGCGTACTAACCCAGACTCTGGGATGTGAGGCTGGGATTGACCACACACTAACCCAGACTCCGGGATGTGGGGTTGGAATTGACCGCGCACTAACCCAGACTCCGGGATTTTGTGCTGGGATTGACCGCACACTAACCCAGACTCCGGGATGTGGGGCTGGGATTGACCGCGCACTAACCCAGACTCCGGGGTGTGCGGCTGGGATTGACCGCGCACTAACCCAGACTCCGGGATGTGGGGCTGGGATTGACTGCGCACTAACCCAGACTCCGGGATGTGGGCCTGGGATTGACCGCGCACTAACCCAGACTCCGGGATGTGGGCCTGGGATTGACCATGAACTAACCCAGACTCCGGGTCCCTTCGGGCTGGGATTGACCGGACACTAACCCAGACTTCGGGATGTGGGGCTGGGATTTGCGCGCACTAACCCTGACTCTGGGATGTGGGGCTGGGATGGACCGTGAACTAACCCAGACTCCGGGATGTGGGGCTGGGATTGACCGCGCACTAACCCAGACTCCGGGATGTGAGGCTGGGATTGACCGCGCACTAACCCAGACTCCGGGATGTGGGGCTGGGATTGACCGCACACTAACCCAGACTCCGGGATGTGGGGCAGGGATTGACCGCGCACTAACCCAGACTCCGGGATGTGGGTTTGGGATTGACCGTGCACTAACCCAGACTCCGGGATGTGGGTTTGGGATTGACCGCGCACTAACGCAGACTCCGGGGTCTGTGGGGCTGGGATTGACCGCGCACTAAACCAGACTCCGGGATGTGGGTTAGGGATTGACCGCGCACTAACCCAGACTCCGGGATGTGGGTTTGGGATTGACCGCGCACTAACGCAGACTCCGGGGTCTGTGGGGCTGGGATTGACCGCGCACTAAACCAGACTCCGGGATGTGGGCCTGGGATTGACCGCTCACTAACCCAGACTCCGGGATGTGGGGCTGGGATTGACCGGACACTAACCCAGACTCCGGGGTATGGGGCTGGGATTGACCGCGCACTAACCCAGACTCTGGGATGTGAGGCTGGGATTGACCACACACTAACCCAGACTCCGGGATGTGGGGTTGGAATTGACCGCGCACTAACCCAGACTCCGGGATTTTGTGCTGGGATTGACCGCACACTAACCCAGACTCCGGGATGTGGGGCTGGGATTGACCGCGCACTAACCCAGACTCCGGGGTGTGCGGCTGGGATTGACCGCGCACTAACCCAGACTCCGGGATGTGGGGCTGGGATTGACTGCGCACTAACCCAGACTCCGGGATGTGGGCCTGGGATTGACCGCGCACTAACCCAGACTCCGGGATGTGGGCCTGGGATTGACCATGAACTAACCCAGACTCCGGGTCCCTTCGGGCTGGGATTGACCGGACACTAACCCAGACTTCGGGATGTGGGGCTGGGATTTGCGCGCACTAACCCTGACTCTGGGATGTGGGGCTGGGATGGACCGTGAACTAACCCAGACTCCGGGATGTGGGGCTGGGATTGACCGCGCACTAACCCAGACTCCGGGATGTGAGGCTGGGATTGACCGCGCACTAACCCAGACTCCGGGATGTGGGGCTGGGATTGACCGCACACTAACCCAGACTCCGGGATGTGGGGCTGGGATTGACCGCGCACTAACCCAGACTCCGGGATGTGGGTTTGGGATTGACCGCGCACTAACCCAGACTCCGGGATGTGGGTTTGGGATTGACCGCGCACTAACGCAGACTCCGGGGTCTGTGGGGCTGGGATTGACCGCGCACTAAACCAGACTCCGGGATGTGGGTTTGGGATTGACCGCGCACTAACCCAGACTCCGGGATGTGGGTTTGGGATTGACCGCGCACTAACGCAGACTCCGGGGTCTGTGGGGCTGGGATTGACCGCGCACTAAACCAGACTCCGGGATGTGGGCCTGGGATTGACCGCTCACTAACCCAGACTCCGGGATGTGGAGCTGGGATTGACCGCGCACTAACCCAGACTCCGGGATGTGGGTCTGGGATTGACCGCGCACTAACCCAGACTCCGGGATGTGGAGCTGGGATTGATCGCGCACTAACCCAGACTCCGGGATGTGGGTCTGGGATTGACCGCGCACTAACCCAGACTCCGGGATGTGGGGCTGGGATTGACCGCACACTAACCCAGACTCCGGGATGTGGGGCTGGGATTGACCGCGCACTAACCCAGACTCCGGGATGTGGGTTTGGGATTGACCGCGCACTAACCCAGACTCCGGGATGTGGGTTTGGGATTGACCGCGCACTAACGCAGACTCCGGGGTCTGTGGGGCTGGGATTGACCGCGCACTAAACCAGACTCCGGGATGTGGGTTTGGGATTGACCGCGCACTAACCCAGACTCCGGGATGTGGGTTTGGGATTGACCGCGCACTAACGCAGACTCCGGGGTCTGTGGGGCTGGGATTGACCGCGCACTAAACCAGACTCCGGGATGTGGGCCTGGGATTGACCGCTCACTAACCCAGACTCCGGGATGTGGAGCTGGGATTGACCGCGCACTAACCCAGACTCCGGGATGTGGGTCTGGGATTGACCGCGCACTAACCCAGACTCCGGGATGTGGAGCTGGGATTGATCGCGCACTAACCCAGACTCCGGGATGTGGGTCTGGGATTGACCGCGCACTAACCCAGACTCCGGGATGTGGGGCTGGGATTGACCGCGCACTAACCCAGACTCCGGGGTATGGGGCTGGGATTGGCCGTGCACTAACCCAGACTCCGGGGTGTGGGGCTGGGATTGACCGCGCACTAACCCAGACTCCGGGATGTGGGGCTGGGATTGGCCGTGCACTAACCCAGACTCCGGGGCCCGTGGGGCTGGGATTGACCGCGCACTAACCCAGACTCCGGGATGCGGGGCTGGGATTGACCGCGCACTAACCTGGACTCCGGGATGTGGGTCTGGGATTGACCGCGCACTAACCCAGACTCCGGGTTGTGGGGCTGGGATGGACCGCGCACTAACCCAGACTCCGGGATGTGGGGCTGGGATTGACCGCGCACTAAACCAGACTCCGGGATGTGGGGCTGGGATTGACCGCGCACTAACCCAGACTCCGGGATGTGCGGCTGGGATGGACCGTGCACTGAAGCAGAACGTCCAGCTTTGTCCTTTTCCATAACGACCTTAAAGCTTCTGTGAATGAACAGATTGATGAGAACACGGAAAGGCGACTGATCGCGGAGTCGGGAGGTGGGGGGGTGTGAAAAATCAGATGAAACAATTGCAGATTGCTACTACTGAATCCAATAAGGAATTCAGTAGAAAGGTTTTCAGTCAGAGCAATTGAGGGAAATGGTCATAAGTACATGAGGGAGAAATGCTTCTCGGAATTTAGAATTTAGAACAGTACAGCACAGAACAGGCCCTTCGGCCCTCGATGTTGTGCCGAGCAATGATCACCCTACTCAAACTCACGTATCCACCCTATACCTGTAACCCAATAACTCCCCCTTAACCCTACTTCTTAGGACACTACGGGCAATTTAGCATGGCCAATCCACCTAACCCGCACATCTTTGGACTGTGGGAGGAAACCGGAGCACCCGGAGGAAACCCACGCACACACGGGGAGGACGTGCAGACTCCGCACAGACAGTGACCCAGCCGGGAACCGAACCTGGGACCCTGGAGCTGTGAAGCATTGATGCTAACCACTATGCTACCGTGCTGCCCCTTGCTACCGTGCTAATGTGCTAATGTGTCAATAGTTCTGTGTACGGAGAATTGGGTGCAGCAGCAACACTCCTTTCCCAGGGCTCCCCATCCCTAACACTCCATTCTCCACGTGACTCTGATCTCCTGAAGGTTCTGTCCACCAAATCTCTGAATTAACCCTCTAATTTCCATTCCGGTTCAAACCTTCCGTCACTCTTGAAGGAAGATATGGAAGCGCTATTCCCTCTGGTCAGTACTGCCCCTTGCACTTAGCAACATCATCTCAAAGGCCTCCTCCTCCAGAATAGTCAGACTTTAATTTGCACCCCTTCATAATATTCAGTCAGGACGTCACATCAGAATGTGTACTAATCAAACAAGTGTAGATGAGGCAGAAATGCATGTCCTGGTGATTATCTAATGCCTGTCCTGGTGAGAATCGAGTCAAATGACGTTAATCACAGGTATTTATGTTTCAGTGAGAGTGGAAATCTGTCGTTGTTATTTTAAGGCACAGAGACAGGAATGGAATATTGTGGAATGCACAGATACCAGCCGGATTCTGACATGATCAGCCAGGAATGCTGACTGCCTCCCTCGCCACTGAGTCACAAGAAATGGCTCGAGGTCACACTCCAGAGCTGCAACACAAAACGGTAAATTGTCAGAGGGAGTGCTGCACTGCCAGGGAGAGCGCTACAATGGCAGAGGGAGCGCTGCACTGTCAGAGGGAGCGCTACACTGTCGGGGGGAGCGCTGCACTGTCGGGGGGAGCGCTGCAATGGCAGAGGGAGAGCTGCACTGCCAGGGAGAGAGCTGCAATGGCAGAGGGAGCGCTGCAATGGCAGAGGGAGCGCTGCACTGTAAAAGGGAGCGCTGCACTGTCAGGGAGAGTGCTGCACTGTCAGAGGAAACGCTGCACTGTCAAAGGGAGCACTGCACTGTAAAAGGGAGCGCTGCACTGTCAGAGATATTGCTGCACTGTCAGAGGGAGTGCTGCACTGTCAGGGGGAGCGGTGCACTGGCAGAGGGAGCACAGCACTGTCAGAGTGAGTGCTGCACTGTAGGAGGGAGTGCTGCACTGTCAGAGGGAGCGCTGCACTGTCAGAGTGAGTGCTGCACTGTCTGAGGGAGCACAGCACTGTCAGAGGGAGCGCTGCACTGTCTGATGGAGCACAGCACTGTCAGAGTGAGGGCTGCACTGTCAGAGGGAGCGCTGCACTGTCGGGGGGAGGACTGCACTGTCAGAGGGAGCACGTCACTGTCAAAGTGAGCGATTCACTGTCAGAGGGAGCACTTCACTGTCAGAGGGAGCACTGCACTGTTAAAGAGAGAGCTGCACTGTCAGAGGGAGTGCTGCACTGTCAGAGGGAGTGCTGCACTGTCAGAGATATTGCTGCACTGTCAGAGGGATTGCTGCACTGTCACAGGGAGCGCTGCACTGTCAGGGGGAGTGCTGCAATGTCAGAGGGAGAGCTGCACTGTCAGAGGGAGCACTGCACTGTCAGAAGTCCTCCACTGACAGAACGAGAGCTGCACTGTCAGGGGGAGTGCTGCGCTGTCAGAGGGAATACTGCACTGTCAGAGGGAGCGCTGCAGTGTCAAAGGGAGCGGTGCAATGTCAGAGGGAGCGCTGCACTGTCAGAGGGAGCACCGCACAGTCAGAGGGAGTGCTGCACTGTCAGAGGGAGTGCTGCACTGTCAGAGGGAGCACCGCACAGTCAGAGGGAGTGCTGCACTGTCAGAGGGAGTGCTGCACTGTCAGAGGGAGCACCGCACAGTCAGAGGGAGTGCTGCACTGTCAGAGGGAGCACCGCACAGTCAGAGGGAGTGCTGCACTTTCAGAGGGAGCACTGCACTGTCAGATGGAGTGCTGCACTGTCAAAGGGAGCGCTGCATTATCAGTGGGAGCACTGCACTGTCAGAAGGAGTGCTGCACTGTCAGAGGGAGCGCTGCACTGTTAGAGGGAGAACTTCACTGTCATGGCGAGTGCTGCACTGTCAGAGGGAGCACTACACTGTCAGAGGGAGCACTGCACAGTTAGGGGGAGAAGTGCACTGTCAAAGTTAGCGCTGCACTGTCAGTGAGTGCTCCACTGTCAGGGGGAGCGCTGCACTGTCAGAGGGAGCGCTGCACTCTGAGGGGGAGTGCTGCACTGTCAGAGGGAGCGCTGCACTGTCAGAGGGAGCACCGCACTCTGAGGGGGAGTGCTGCACTGTCAGAGGTAGAGCTGCACTGTCAGAGGGAGCACTGCACTGTCAGAGGGAATGCTGCACTGTCAGAGGGAGTGCTGCACTGTCAGAGGGAGTGCTGCACTGTCAGAGGGAGCACTGCACTCTCAGAGGCAGAGCTGCACTGTCAGTGGGATCGCTGCACTGTCAGAGGGAGCGCTGCACGGTGAGAGGGTGCGCTGCACTGTCAGATGGAGCACTGCACTGTCAGAAGGAGTGCCGTACTATCAGAGGGAGTGCTGTACTGTCAGAGGGAGCACTGCACTGTCAGAGCGAGAGCAGCACTGTCATGGGGAGTGCTGTAATGTCGGAGGGAGCGCTGCACTTTCAGAGGGAGTGCTGCACTATCTGAGGGAGCACTGCACTGTCAGAGGGAGTGCTGCACTGTCAGAGGGAGCAATGCACTGTCACAGGGAGCAATGCACTGTCAGAGGGAGGGCTGCACTGTCAGAGAAAGCTCTGCACTGTCAGAGCGAGAGCGGCACTGTCAGAGGGAGCGCTGCAATGTCAGAAGGAGCGCTGCACTGTCGGATGGAGCACTGCACTGTCGGATGGAGCACTGCACTGTCAGAGGGAGTGCTGCACTGTCAGAGGGAGTGCTGCACTGTCAGAGGGAGTGCTGCACTCTCAGAGGCAGCCCTCACTATCAGAGGGAGCACAGCACTGTCAGACGGAGTGCTGCACTGCCAGGGGAATGCTGCAATGTCAGAAGGAGCGCTGCACTGTCAGAAGGAGCACTGCACTGTCAGAGGGATTGCCGTACTATCAGAGGGAGCACTGCACTGTCAGAGGGAGTGCTGCACTGTCAGAGGGAGCGCTGCATTATCAGTGGGAGCACTGCACTGTCAGAAGGAGTGCTGCACTGTCCCAGGGAGCGCAGCACTGTGAGAGGGAGCGCTGCACTGTCAGAGGCAGAGCTGCACTGTCAGAGGGAGCGCTGCACTGTCAGAGGGAGCGCTGCACTCTCAGAGGGAGCGCTGCACTGTCAGAGGGAGAGCTGCACTGTCAGAGGGAGCGCTGCACTGTCAGAGGGAGCGCTGCACTGTCAGAGGGAGTGCTGCACTGCGAGAGGGAGTGCTACACTGTCAGAGGGAGCGCTGCACTGTCAGAGGGAGCGCTGCACTGTCAGGTGGAGCACTGCACTGTCAGCCGGAGTGCTGCACTGTCGGATGGAGCACTGCACTGTCAGAGGTAGTGCTGCACTGTCAGAGGGAGTGCTGCACTGTCAGAGGGAGCAATGCACTGTCAAAGGGAGTGCTGCACGGTGAGAGGGTGCGCTGCTCTGTCAGAGGTAGTGCTGCACTGTCAGACGGAGTGCTGCACTGTCCGAGGGAGCGCAGCACTGTCAGAGGGAGCGCTGCACTGTTAGAGGGAGAACTTCACTGTCATGGCGAGTGCTGCACTGTCAGAGGGAGCACTACACTGTCAGAGGGAGCACTGCACAGTTAGGGGGAGAAGTGCACTGTCAAAGTTAGCGCTGCACTGTCAGTGAGTGCTCCACTGTCAGGGGGAGCGCTGCACTGTCAGAGGGAGCGCTGCACTCTGAGGGGGAGTGCTGCACTGTCAGAGGGAGCGCTGCACTGTCTGAGGGATTGCTGCACTGTCAGAGGGAGTGCTGCACTGTCGGATGGAGCACTGCACTGTCAGAGGGAGCGCTGCACTGTCAGAGGTAGCGCTGCACTGTGAGAGGGAGTGCTGCACTGTCAGAGGGAGCGCTGCACTGTCAGAGGGAGCACTGCACTCTCAGAGGCAGAGCTGCACTGTCAGAGGGAGCGCTGCACTGTCAGAGGGAGTGCTGCACTGCGAGAGGGAGCACTGCACTGTCAGAGGGAGCGCTGCACTGTCAGAGGGAGCACTGCACTCTCAGAGGCAGAGCTGCACTGTCAGAGGGAGCGCTGCACTGTCAGAGGGAGTGCTGCACTGCGAGAGGGAGCACTGCACTGTCAGAGGGAGTGCTGAACTGTCGGATGGAGCACTGCACTGTCAGAGGTAGTGCTGCACTGTCAGAGGGAGTGCTGCACTGTCAGAGGTAGTGCTGCACTGTCAGAGGGAGTGCTGCACTGTCAGAGGGAGCAATGCACTGTCAAAGGGAGTGCTGCACTTTCAGAGGGAGCGCCACACTGTCAGAGGGATCGCTGCACTGTCAGAGGGAGCGCTGCACTGTCAGAAGGAGTGCCGTACTATCAGAGGGAGTGCTGCACTGTCAGAGGGAGCACTGCACTGTCAGAGCGAGAGCAGCACTGTCATGGGGAGGGCTGTAATGTCGGAGGGAGCGCTGCACTGACAGAGCGAGCACTGCACTTTCAGAGGGAGTGCTGCACTATCTGAGGGAGCACTGCACTGACAGAGGGAGCAATGCACTGTCAGAGGGAGCGCTGCACTGTCAGAGGGAGCGCTGCACTGTCAGAGGGAGCAATGCACTGTCAGAGGGAGCGCTGCACTGTCAGAGGGAGCAATGCACTGTCACAGGGAGCAATGCACTGTCAGAGGGAGGGCTGCACTGTCAGAGGGAACACTGCACTGTCAGACCGAGGGCGGCACTGTCAGAGGGAGCGCTGCACTGTCAGAGGGAGCACTGCACTGTCGGATGGAGCACTGCACTGTCAGAGGGAGTGCTGCACTGTCAGAGGGAGTGCTGCACTGTCAGAGGGAGTGCTCCACTGTCAGAGGCAGCCCTCACTATCAGAGGGAGCACTGCACTGTCAGACGGAGTGCTGCACTGCCAGGGGAATGCTGCAATGTCAGAAGGAGCGCTGCACTGTCAGAGGGAGCACTGCACTGTCAGAGGGAGCACTGCACTGTAAGAGGGAGTGCTGCACTGTCAGTGGGAGCGCTGCATTATCAGTGGGAGCACTGCACTGTCAGAAGGAGTGCTGCACTGTCAGGGGTTGTGCTGCACTGTCCGAGGGAGCGCAGCACTGTCAGAGGGAGCGCTGCACTGTCAGAGGGAGTGCTACACTGTCAGAGGGAGTACTACACTGTCAGAGGTAGCACTGCACTGTCAGAGGGAGCGCTGCACTGTCAGAGTGAGAACTGCACTGTCAGAGGGAGCGTTGCACTGTCAGAGGGAGCGCTGCACTGTCAGAGTGAGCACTGCACTGTCAGAGGGAGCGCTGCTGTGTCAGAGGAAGCGCCGCACTGTCAGAGGGAGCACCGCGCTGTCAGGGGGAGCACTGCACTGTCAGGGGGAGCACTGCACTGTCAGAGGGAGTGCTGCACTGTCAGAGGGAGAGCTGCACTGTCAGGGGAGGTGCTGCACTGTCAGGGGGAGCGCTGCACTCTCAGAGGGAACGCTGCAGCGACAGAGGGAGCACTGCACTGTCAGTGGGATTGCTGCACTATCAGAGGGAGCGCTGCACTGTCAGAGGGAGCGCTGCACTGTCAGAGGGAGCGCTGCACTCTCAGGGGGAGCACTGCACTGTCAGAGGGAGCACTGCACTGTCAGAGGGAGCGCTGCACTCTCAGGGGGAGCACTGCACTGTCAGAGGGTAGCGCCGCACTGTCAGAGGGAGCGCTGCACTGTCAGAGGGAGCGCTGCACTGTCAGAGGGAGCGCTGCACTGTCAGAGGGAGCGCTGCACTCTCAGGGGGAGCACTGCACTGTCAGAGGGAGCACTGCACTGTCAGGGGGAGCGCTGCACTCTCAGGGGGAGCACTGCACTGTCAGAGGGAGCGCCGCACTCTCAGGGGGATCACTGTACTGTCAGAGGGAGCACTGCACTGTCAGAGGTAGTGCTGCATTGTCAGAGGCGGCGCTGCACTGACATTGAGAGGGGTGCACTGTGAGAGGGAGTGCTGCACTGTGAGAGGGATTGCTGCACTGTCAGAGGGAGCGCTGCACTGTCAGAGGGAGTGCTGCACTGCGAGAGGGAGCACTGCACTGTCAGAGGAAGCGCTGCACTCTCAGGTGGAGCACTGCACTGTCAGACGGAGTGCTGCACTGTCGGATGGAGCACTGCACTGTCAGAGGGAGTGCTGCACTGTCAGAGGGAGTGCTGCACTGTCAGAGGGAGTGCTGCACTGTCAGAGAGAGCACTGCACGGTCAGAGCGAGGGCTGCACTGTCAGGGGGAGCACTGCACTGTCAGAGCGAACACTGTACTCTCAGACGGAGTGCTCACAGTCAGAGTGAGTGCAGCACTATCATAGGGAGCACTGCTCTTTCAGAGGAAGTGCTGCACTGTCAGAGGGAGCACTGCGCTGTCAGAGAGAGCGCTGCACTGTCAGTGGGAGTGCTGCACTAACAGAGGGATGACTTCACTGTCAGAGTGTGTGCTGCACTGTCAGAGGGAGCACGGCACTGTCAGAGGGAGCGCTGCACTTTCAGAGGGAGCGCTGCACTGTCAGAGGGAGCACGGCACTGTCAGAGGGAGCGCTGCACTTTCAGAGGGAGCACTGCACTGTCAGAGGGAGCACGGCACTGTGAGAGGAAGTGCTGCACTGTCAGAGGGAGCATGGCACTGTCAGAGGGAGCACTGCACTGTCAAGGGGTGTGCCCCACTGTCAGAGGGAGTGCTGCACTGTCAAGGGGTGTGCCCCACTGTCAGAGGGAGTGCTGCACTGTCAGAAGGAGCACTGCACTGTCAAAGTTAGCGCTGCTCTGTCAGAGGGAGTGCTCCACTGTCAGGGGGAGCGCTGCACTGAGAGGGAGTGCTGCTCTGTCAGAGTGAGCACTGCACTGTCAGAGAGAGCACTGCACTGTCAGAGGGAGTGCCGCACTCTCAGGGGGAGCACTGTACTGTTAGAGGGAGCACTGTACTGTCAGAGGGAGAACTGCACTGTCAGAGGGAGCGCTGTACTGTCAGAGGGAGCACCGCGCTGTCAGGGGGAGCACTGCACTGTCAGAGGGAGTGCTGCACTGTCAGAGGGAGAGCTGCACTGTCAGAGGAGGTGCTGCACTGTCAGGGGGAGCGCTGCACTCTCAGAGGGAACGCTGCAGCGACAGAGGGAGCACTGCACTGTCAGTGGGATTGCTGCACTATCAGAGGGAGTGCTGCACTGTCAGAGGGAGCACTGCACTATCAGAGGGAGCACTGCACTGTCAGAGTGAGCACTGCACTGTCAGAGGGAGCACTGCACTGTCAGAGGGAGTGCTGCACTCTCAGGGGGAGCACTGCACTGTCAGAGGGAGCGCCGCAGTGTCAGGGGGATCACTGTACTGTCAGAGGGAGAACTGCACTGTCAGAGGGAGCGCTGCACTGTCAGAGGGAGCACTGCACTGTCAGAGGTAGTGCTGCGCTGTGAGAGGGAGTGCTGCACTGTCAGAGGGAGTGCCGCACTCTCAGGGGGAGCACTGCACTGTCAGAGGGAGCGCTGCACTGTCAGAGGGAACACTGCACTGTCAGAGGGAGAACTGCACTGTCAGTGGGAGCGAAGCACTGTCAGAGGGATTGCTGCACTGTCAGAGGGAGCGCTGCACTGTCAGAGGGAACGCTGCACTGTCAGAGGGAGTGCCGCACTGTCAGATGCAGCGCTGCACTGTCAGAGGGAGCCCCGCACTGTCAGAGGGAGTGCTGCACCTCAGGGGGAGCGCTGCACTGTCAGAGGGAGCGCTGCACTATCTGTGGGAGCATTGCACTGTCAGAGGGAGCCCCGCACTGTCAGAGGGAGCGCTGCACCTCAGGGGGAGCGCTGCACTGTCAGAGGGAGCGCTGCACTATCTGTGGGAGCACTGCACTGTCAGAGGGAGCGCTGCACTTTCAGGGGGAGCGCTGCACTGTCAGTGATTTTAAAATGTAATCATTTCTTCTTGCTCCTTTGAAAGCACTTTGGACAGGAGCTTTGATATGAATAATCGACATGTTCACAGTTAAATTACAGCTGCAGGAATATACCCACCTCGTGAAAGTGACTCTGCTTTCTGATTTTCCCTCTTGTTGTTCCAGTTGAAGAGGATGTTTCCAATTCCAGCTCTGTGGGATTCTCTCCAATGGGAAAGGCTGGAATTGTGTACATGAATGACATATTCACAGTGCAAAGATATATTTTGCAGGTTATGACTATGGGGATTTGTAAGGAGGACGAGCAGACTGTGTGGGGAACATCGATCTCCAGGAGGCTTCCAGGGGTCAGGTTAAAGCAGGTGGAATGCGGGACAAACGGGCAGGAGGAGATCAATGAGTCTGGTTCCCAACGCTCCAGGATCGGCCTGGAGTCTCCGAGGATTGAAGATCGATCTCCGGGACACCACTGTGTCTGACCCTGGAGAAAAATCATCAGGATATTCATCCCAGTTTCGGCTTTGTCAGGTTCTGTGAATCCCTCTGACTGTCAATACTCTGAAAGTTTCTGCCATTTATTGTATATTTCCCACCTGTATTCGACCTTTCAAAATGCATTACCTCACATTTGACGGATTAAACTACATCTGCCATCTCTCATTTGTGTTCCAATTTGACGATTTTCTCCGGGTAAAGGTTTTGTTTATTTAATATTATCCCACAATCCTTTCACTCGGGGAGGTTGTTTTCCTTGGAGCAGAGGAGACTGAGGGGGGGGGGGGGGGGGGGGGGGTCGTGATTGAGGTGTATAAAATTATGAGGGACACAGATCGAGTAGACAGGAAGAAACCTTCCCCTTGGTGGAGGGGTCAATGAGCAGGGGGCATGGATATAAGGTAAGGGGCTGGAGGTTTAATGGGGATGTGAGGAAAAACCTTTTAACCCAGAGGGTGGTGGGAGTCTGGAACTCGCTGCCTGAAAGGGAGGTGGAGGCAGGGACCCTCACAACATTTCAGAAGATGTGCACTTGCGATCCCCAGGGAGACAAGGCTATGGACCAAGCGATGGATAAATTAGGTGGTTGTTTTTGACCGGTGCAGATGCGATTCGCTGAAGGGCCTTTTCTGTGCTGTAGACCTCGCTGACTCTCTGACTCTGGAAGCTGAGCTATTGTTGCAGGTAGGGAACATACAGTGAATGGTAGAATCCGCAAGAGTATTGAAAGTCAGAGAGATCTAGGTGTACAGGTCCACAGGTCACTGAAAGGGGCAACACAGGTGGAGAAGGTAGTCAAGAAGGCATACTGCATGCTTGCCTTCATTGGCCGGGGCATTGAGTATAAGAATTGGCAAGTCATGTTGCAGCTGTATAGAACCTTAGTTAGGCCACACTTGGAGTATAGTGTTCAATTCTGGTCGCCACACTACCAGAAGGATGTGGAGGCTTTAGAGAGGGTGCAGAAGAGATTTACCAGGATGTTGCCTGGTATGGAGGGCATTAGCTATGAGAAGCGGTTGAATAAACTCGGTTTGTTCTCACTGGAACGATGGAGGTTGAGGTGCGAACTGATAGAGGTCTACAAAATTATGAGGGGCAGAGACAGAGTGGATAGTCAGAGGCTTTTCCCCAGGGTAGAGGGGTCAATTGCTAGGAGACATAGGTTTAAGGTACGAGGGGCAATGTTTAAAGGAGATGTACGAGGTACGTTTTTTACACAGCGGGTAGTGGGTGCCTGGAACTCGCTGCCGGAGGAGGTGGTGGAAGCAGGGACGATAGTGACATTTAAGGGGCATCTTGACAAATACATGAATAGGATGGGAATAGAGGGATACGGACCCAGGAAGTGTAGAAAATTTTAGTTTAGACGGGCAGCATGGTCGGCACAGCGTTGGAGGGCCGAAGGGCCTGTTCCTGTGCCGTACTTTTCTTTGCTCTTTGTTCTTTGACCGACTCCCATCAGGACGGAGCGACCATCTGTTCCTGCGTTTGCTCATGGTTGGCCTCTCTCTCGTGGCCTTCACTGCGGCAGCTGTGACCTCTCCTCCATGGCCTGCCAGTCCCTCTCTCAGGTCCTCTCCCCATTCACCACATCCCCATCCCAGGTTGGGATAAATGTGGCTTCTCGTCCTTGCGGAATAACATCACTGAGTCCCTTCCAATCACAAAGGAGACTTTACCTCTGCAGCGAGCTCCGTCTCCTGGCAACAACCATCTGTTCCAGATGTTCATTGCGCTGTGTGCAAACCAGAAGAAACAGTTGCATTTGTGCGGCACCCTTCACAACATCAGGATATCCACAAATGCTTTAAAAGTATTTCACAGGCTGCCAAGAGTAGTTACTGCTTAAAATGTAGAAAATGTGCACTAGATAGTGCACAGCAAGTGACCACACGAGTCAATCATCAGATAGTTTCTTTCAGCTGTTTGAGGGATGAATGTTGGCCGGGAATCTGGAGAGATGAATCTCCAGTTCTTCCTCAAAAGAGTCCCTTGGGAACTTGCCTGTTCACCTAAGAGAGCTGGGGGAGGAAGTGATCCATCTTAAAACATTTGTCTTAAATTTGCTCCCCACAACCTCGACCCTCCCTCCCATTGGCATCTGAAAACATTGGTCGAGGATTTTCTTGAGGTGTTTCCAGGCTGTGAGCAGATTTTTATCTTATTCTGTTCTGATGATGAGGAAAGAAACGAGGGAATTACTCCCAAATGTTGGGCATTAAATCAGACCGGAGTTGTATATTTTAAAATGGACACACTCCCCGAATGTGGCTGGGAATGTGCAGTCTGCCCCGGCAGGGATGGCCGATGTGTATCTCAAAGGGACAGTGTTTTCCCCCGTGTTCCCAGACAAGGCCATTCCAAAAGAATGCAGAGACTGATTGCTATCTCCGGTGAAGACAAAGGGACATAATGCCCATCGCATCTCAAGAGATCCTGGGCGACATTTTCAACACTCCATCAGGCAGCACGGTAGCACAGTGGTTAGCACTTCTGCCACACAGCTCCAAGGTCCCAGGTTCAATTCCGGCTTGGGTCACTGTCTGTGCGGAGTCTGCACATCCTCCCCGTGTGTGCGTGGGTTTCCTCCGGGTGCTCCGGTTTCCTCCCACAGTCCAAGATGTGCAGGTTAGGT
>NC_052168.1:20947862-21085878 GCF_902713615.1 Scyliorhinus canicula
ACTGGCTGGCGTCACTCACTTCAGTTCCTGGGTTTCAAGGATTGTTTCCAAACAGCAACTTCGGCCGAACAGCAGATACGCGACAAAGAGCAACGGTTTCAAATGATGGAATCTTGAGCTATGCTGGACTTGGCTAACACTGCCTCACGGCGCCAGAGTTATTTACCATGGTCCTGGAGTGGTATTCCCAGCTTGCATCACTGTGTGGAGTCTGCACGTCCTCCCCGTGTGTGCGTGGGTTTCCTCTTGGTGCTCCGGTTTCCTCCCACAGTCCAAAGATGTGCAGGTTAGGTGGATTGGCCATGCTAAATTGCCCGTAGTGTCCAAAATTGCCATTAGTGTTGGGTGGGGTTACTGGGTTATGGGGATAAGGTGGAGGTGTTGACCTTGGGTAGGGTGCTCTTTCCAAGAGCCGGTGCAGACTCGATGGGCCAAATGGTCTCCTTCTGCACTGTAAATTCTATGAAATTCTATGAGGTAACCAGTGCATTTGACAAGGGGGAGCCAGTCGATGTGGTAGTCCAAAGACGTGCCGGTTAGGTGGGGTTATGGTCGCGATAGGGTGCTCTTTCAGAGGGATGGTGCAGACTCGATGGGCCGAATGGCCTCCTTCTGCCCTGTCGGGACTCTCTGGATTATTAGATGAAAACATCCTCAGTTTGAAGCAATCTTCATTCCGGAGTGAAGAACTCTTTCTTCCCCCCCCCCCCCCCCCCCCCCCACCTCCGCCCATATCCCTTTCCACCTCCCCTTCTTCCTTCACCCACCCCTGCTCTCATCCTGCCCCACAACTGCCCATCCCCACCCTCCCACTTCCTGATCTCAGCGGGTATTTGCTAACTGCACATGAGGCAAGCATAATCCACATATTTAAATCCCCTGTAACGTTCAGCTCACATTCTGTACCCTCTCTGTATTGACATGTGGCCTACAGGCCTGGTTAGAAGCAATTCCTCTTTGTCCTGACCTACTTTATTTATAGTAAAGTGGGACTGCTGCTTTGTGACGTTTCAAGCTGCATCTATCAATGCTCTGGGTTGGGTGGCTGATGGGTTTTGACAGGCGTTGGATTAAGCAGCGAGACGGTCCTCAGAACCAGCCGGCCACATTCTGTGCCACTATCAGGATGGGCTCCGAGGAGACAGTGCAGACGTAACCTTCTCTTAACGTTGCCTTTGGCAAGCCCAACACTATGAGATGGGTGGGACTTGGCTGAGCGGGGTGGGAGTGAGGAAATGGTTGCTCTGTATCTGACACCATCCTCGCCATTTCCCGCCTGTTGTGTTGGGGGTTTGTCAGCCCAGGGTGGTCACGCTCCCACGGGCTGATTTTCCAGAATAGTGGGGTTCTCCGGGGGGAGGGGGGGGGGGGGGGGGGGTCAGTACCGGAACCCGGATCTTCTTGACACATATTCATGGTCCAGACCTGGGTACACACAGGGCAAATCTCAATATTTACAAATGATCAGAAACCTTTCATTCGTGTGAATCGTGAACAGGATAAACTTCACGAGAACATGGAGGAGCCGGTGGAATAAGCAGAGAAGTGACAGATGAAATTTAATGCTGACAAACGTGAGGTGATTTTAATTTGGTTGGAAGATTATGGGTGGAGCCTTCGGGTTTATTTTATTTGTAAGAATCATTAAAGAACAAAGAAAAGTCCAGCACAGGAACAGGCCCTTCGGCCCTCCAAGCCTGTACCCATCATGATGCTTTAACGAAAAAAAAACTTCCGGCCTTACTCTGTCCGTATCTCTCTATTTCCTCCCTATTCAAGGACCCATCAAGATGCCTCTTAAATGATGCTAATGTGCCTGTTTCCACCACATCCTCTGGCAGGTGTTCCAGGCACCCACCACACTCTGTGTGAAAAACGTACTCCGCACATCTCCCTTAAACTTTCCCCCTCGCACCTTGAACCTGTAATAGTAATGTTCTGCACGAGTGATCTAGAGTACCCAGACATCCGTTACTCTTCTTGAAACAGCTTTTCCCCCAGGTATTGGGGTGGCACGGTAGCTCAGTGGTTAGCACTGCTGCCTCACAGTGCCAGGGACCCGGGTTCAATTCTGGCATCGGGTGACTTTCTGTGTGGAGTCTGCACGTTCCCCCCGTGTGTGCGTGGGTTTCCTCCGGGTGCTCCGGTTTCCTCTCACAGTCCAAAAATGTGCAGGTTAGGTGGATTGGCTGTGAAAAATTGCCCCTTAGTGTCCAAAAGGTCGGGTTGCTGAGTTGTGGGATAGGGTGGAGGTGTGGGCTTTAGTGGGGTGTTCTTTCCATGGGCTGGTGCAGACTCAATGGGCAGAATGGCCTCCTTCTGCACTGTAAATTCTATGATTCTATGATTCTCAAACATTACTTGCTAAATAGCTCTGGTTCTCTGGTTGCTGCTATTAATTTCACAACGATTATTTACACAAGATTAAATGATTTCAAGTTCTTGTGTTTTCTGCTATTGATACTTTAAAGTGTCTGGGTAATTGTCACATCTATTGCCTTGTAGTTAAATACTTTTATTTTTTCACAGTAGAAAATAATTAATGAATGAATGACTTTTTACAAGTTTTTTTTTAACACATTCCATTGTCAGTGTAGGGTTTTATATAGTGTATAGTGGATCAAAGGGCACACAAAAGGCATAGCTTGGCATCGCTTGGCATCGCTTGGCATCGCTTGGCATCGGGGCATGAGGGGCAATGGGGGATTGGCAGAGGAAGCATGAATGGAGGATGGAAAATGTGAGCAGGGTTGAAGGGGTGAGGGGCTTTTAATACAGTGTCCGCAATGAAAGGTGACACGGTGCCGAGACCGGATCAGATGAATCCAAGGATATTGAAGAAATGGAGATTGGAATTTGCAGGGCGCTGGCCATAATCTTCCAGTCTTCCCTCGACCCAGGAGAGGTGTTGGAGGACTGGGGAATTGCAAATGTTATGACCTTGTACCAAAAAGGTTATAGGACTCGTGCCAGCAATTACAGACCAGTCAGTTTCACATCAGTAGCGGATAAACATTCAGAAACAATTATTCAGGATAGAATTAATAGTCACCTGGAAACATGTGGGTGGATTGGGAACAGACAGCCTGGATTCCCAAAGAATAAATTATGTTTAACTCTCGCTCAGTCGGTGACGGCCATGACTGAGGGTCTCGGCAGAAAGTTTGCCTCGCTGGATGATAGAACATAGAACATAGAACAGTACAGCACAGAACAGGCCTTTCGGCCCTCAATGTTGCGCCGAGCCATGATCACCCTACTCAAACCCACATATCCACCCTATACCCGTAACCCAACAACCCCCCCTCCCTTAACCTTACATTTATTAGGACTCTACGGGCAATTTAGCATGGCCAATCCACCTAACCCGCACATCTTTGGACTGTGGGAGGAAACCGGAGCACCCGGAGGAAACCCACGCACACAGGGGGAGGACGTGCAGACTCCGCACAGACAGTGACCCAGCCGGGAATCGAACCTGGGACCCTGGAGCTGTGAAGCATTTATGCTAACCACCATGCTACCCTGCTGCCCCATGCTACCCTGCTGCCCCTGCTGAGCCAGAATCAAGGTTGACCTTGATGAGGTTCTGCGGGACATGTCCCGCTCTCAGATGGGAATGGCCGAGGCACTGCGGAGCTTCTCCCAGTCACTGAGGAGCATCACCGAGGAAGGCAACACGATGGTGCCCGACCATGGAGAGCTTCCAGGGCTGGCAGAGCCGGGGCCCAAACCAGCTGCCCCTCCGCCCCAAGGTGAACCCCAGGGGAGCAGGGGGCACCGGGCACCAACCTGGACCCCCCCCCCATGGGGCCACCAGCTCCCCCGAGTTCCACCCCTCTGACGATTCCGCATCTCGGGGTCAGGCTGTGCATGTGCCATTGAGAAGTGGCCCTCCGACCCCCAGGACCCCCAGAGGTTGCCCGCCAGGGGCATTGAAGGCCATGGGTCGAGGGAAGCAGCTGGCAGCCTCCACCTCAGGTTTACATCCTGGGGAAACACCGGGACACAGTGGTAGAGCTGGGAGGGCCAGGCAGGTTGAGGATTACTGAGGGCACCGGGTTAGAGGGGAGGGGTTAGGGAGGGGGTGGGGAGGGGGTGGGGTTGGGGGATTTGGAGGAGCCAGCACTATCGGGAACGGGGTTTTGTGCAGCACCGCCTTTATGATGCCTCTGTCATTGTCTTCCGCAATGCAGACAGACCCCCGGACCCCCTGCCTGTCTCCCCAGGCGCCCCCCCCCTCCCCCCCTTGCCATGGCACCCACTCACCCTCCGGCCATGGACATGTCCCGGGAGATGAATCCCATCCCCTGGGTGTTCGGATAGTGGCGTCTGCGTGTGCGGTGTTGCCTCCCACAGGTATCAAGGTGTGTTGGGAATTCTGGGCAATGACTCCCACATGCTACATGGCCCACCTACCCACGGGATGTGTCAAGTGCTCACTTAGCCACGATTGCCAATTCCCTATTAGCGATAACCTTCAGCCGTGCAGCCAGAAGCCTCAGCAGTCGATGGGAGTTACAGGTGATCGGTGGGGCAGACGGGCAGGGACATGGGTTGCCCCCCGGAATGGGGTTGGGACTCAAGGGTTGGCACGGTGATGCTGCACACGATTATACCCCGATTGCCCCCCCCCCCAGTGCCTCCCTCCACCCTCCCATGGCGGCCCACCACTGCGGCGGTTCCCCCCCCCCCACCCCCACTGGACACTGGGGTGGCAATCCTAGCACCCCTGGCCCCTTTCCCTGTGAGCGAACTTGGCTACTCCCCTGCTCGGCTCCCCCCAGACACCCTTCTGTAGCCATCTGAGATGGCCACCTACAAAGGACCATGGGAATTATGGCCAACCCAGCTCTCAGACAGATACACAGTCTGTGTATCTCAACCACAGGTCACCAGACCTGATCGGAACCCCCACTCATTTGCATTTTACTGGCCAATTTTCCCAGGACAATCAAGCAACCGGTACAGCCACAGACTGATCGGCGCCACTCCCCTTGCTCAGAAAGCACAACTACCAAGGTCAATGACCGCTAAGGACCCGCCCAGCCACCAAGGCACCCGCCCCTTTATTGGCCGAAATCGAAGATAGTGATCAGAGCCCTGTCGAACTATTGGGTCCAAGGTTAAGGACCACCCCAAAGAGCGTGAAACCCCAGGGTGATAAAAGAGAGCACAGCAATGTGTACTGTCTCTTTTGGATCCGGCCTGTGCCCACACCAATTGTAGCAGGAACAGCCAGCCAAGTTCAAGACCAACAATCGCTACCTGACAGATGAGCCCAGCAGAGACAGAGCCACTTTCTTTGAACCAGCCAAGGGAAATCCAGATAAAGGCCTTATCCATTTGCACAGTGCCGGTCGCCCTGAAGTTAAAGTATAGGTTATTGTAGCTGATAGGTGTAGTGTAACTCATCGCAGATATTGTGTTTGCATGTTGAGATAACTCTTGTGTATGGAAATAAACCATCGTTTGAACTAACTAACTGGTTGTGTGGTCATTTGATCGATATAGGGAAAGGCTAGTGGTTCACCGAGATAAATAAAGAGAGCAACACTTCCGCCAGGTTCACGTTTTTCAAAAGGAGTAGTAATCGGTGCCAGTGTGAGCACTCACTGGGGAAGCCAGAATGATGGGAGGCCGGTGCATCTGGAGCGGCTCCTGTTGATTGTATGGAAATGGGGCCGAAGTGGTGAAATTGGTTTCTCGCCCCGCTACGGTGGGATTACGATTTGGCCTCCAGGAGCGGGCCGGTTACATCGCAAACTGTTTGGCGCCTGGCGCGGTTCCAATTCCGTTATTCTCCAGCCTCGTTACGCTTGAGCGAGAACATAATGAGGCTGGAAGATGGCCACATGGATAAAACACCATCAGATCGTTGATATTGAGAAGGAGGATGTGCTGGAAATTTTGAAAAGTAATTTTGAGAAGATAAGTGCCCTGGGCCGGACGGGATATACCCAAGGTTACTACGGGAAGCGAGGGAGGAGATTGCTGCGCTGTTGGCGATGATCTTTGCATCCTCACTCTCCACTGGAGTAGTAACGCATGATTGGAGGGAGGCGAATGTTGTTCCCCTATTCAAGAAAGGGAATAGGGAAATCCCTGGGAATTACAGACCCATCAGTCTTACGTCTGTAGTGAGCAAAATATCGGAAAGGATTCTGAGAGATAGGTTTTATGATTATTTAGAAAAACATAATTTGATTAAAGATAGTCAGCTTGGCTTTGTGAGGGGCAGGTCATGCCTCACAAGCCTTACTGAATTCTTTGAGGATGTGACGAGACACATTGATAAAGGTCGGGCAGTGGATGTGATGTATATGGATTTCAGTAAGGCATTTGATAAGGTTCCCCATGGGAGGCTCATTCAGAAAGTTAGGGGGAATGGGATACAGGGAAATTTGGCTGTTTGTAGACAGAATTGGCTGGCTGAAAGAAGACAGTGAGTGGTAGTGGATGGAAAGTATTCCGCCTGGAGGTCGGTGACCAGTGGTGTCCCGCAAGGATCTGTTCTGGAACCTCTGCTCTTTGTCGTTTTTATAAATGACTTGGATGAGGAAGTGGAAGGGTGGGTTAGTAAGTTTGCCGAGGACACTAAGGTTGGGGGAGTTGTAGATAGTGTTGAGGGTTGTTGCAGGTTACAACAGGACATTGACAGGATGCAGAGCTGGGCTGAGAAGTGGCAGATGGAATTCAACCTTGATAAATGTGAAGTGATTCATTTTGGAAGGTTGAATTTGAATGCTGAATACAGGGTTAAAGGCAGGATTCTTGGAAGTGTGGAGGAACAGAGCGATCGTGGGGCCCACGTACATAGATCCTTCAAAGTTGCCACCCAGGTTGATAAGGTTGTTAAGAAGGCGTATGGTGTGTTGACTTTCATTAACAATGGGATTGGGTTTTCGAGCCGCGAGGTTTTGCTGCAGCTTTATAAAACTCTAATTAGACCACACTTGGAATATTGTGTCCCGTTCCGGTCGCCTCATCATAGTAAGGATGTGGATGCTTTGGAGAGGGTACAGAGGAGATTTACCAGGATGCTGCCTGGACTGGAGGGCATGTCTTATGAAAAAAGTTTGAGGAGCTAGGGCTTTTCTCAGTGGAGCGAAGAAGGCAGAGAGGTATAGGACATAGAACATACAGTGCAAAAGGAAGCCATTCAGCCCATCAAGTCTGCACCGACCCACTTAAGCCCTCACTTCCACTCTATCCCCACAACCCAGTAACCCCTCCTCGCCTTTTTGGTCACTCAGGGCAATTTACCGTGGCCAATCCACCTAACCTGCACGTCTTTGGACTGTGGGAGGAAACCGAAGCACCCGGAGGAAACCCACGCAGACACGGGGAGAACGTGCAGACTCCAGCGGGGAATCGAACCTGGGACCCTGGCACTGTGAAGCCACAGTGCTAGCCACTGTGCTACCGTGTTGCCCTTAGGTGACTTGATAGAGGTGTACAAGGTGATGAGAGGCATGGATAGAGTGGATAGTCAGAGACTTTTCCCCAGGGTGGAAATGACTGTCACGAAGGGACATAATTTTAAGGTGATTGGAGGAAGGTATAGGGGAGATGTCAGAGGTAGGTTCTTCACACAGAGAGTGGTGGGTGTGTGGAATGCACTGCCAGCAGAAGTGGTGGAGTCAAGAGTCATTAGGGACATTTAAGCGACTCTTGGACAGGCAAGGACAGCAGTAAATTGAAGGGGTGTAGGTTAGGTTGATCTTAGATTAGGATAAATGGTCGGCACAACATCGTGGGCTGAAGGGCCTGTACTGTGCTGTACTGTTCCATGTTCTAGATCTTTTACAAACGAGGGAAGATTTAACTCGAGCAAAGGCAAAATATACAGTGTGGCAGACCGAGCTTCGGAAGCTAAACGGAATGGGTGGTTTATAGGGAAAGTGTTGTTCCTTTGGGAATTAAAATGAATGAAGCCATTCAAGAAGTCTGACCAAAAGGATGGAGTGCAGTGAATTAAAATTCCAGGAAATCAGGAAAAAGCACGCCAGCCCCCATTTTGAGATGTTCTCGGCTTGGTAGTAAAATCTTAGTATAGTATCAATGGGCCAAGTGGTCTCAGTTTGTGCTGTAAATGTCTCTATGACTCCATCGAAAAGATTAAACTATTTCCGTGGCAACACGGTGGGAAACCGGACGACGCAGATTTAAGATCTTTAACAAAATAAATTCAAGAGGCGATGAAGAGAATTTATTTTTTTCTGCGGCTAATGTTGTTGTGATCTGGAAGGTTCTGTCTGAAAGGGCGGTGGAAGCAGATTCAATCGGAACTTCTAAAAGGGGAACTGAATAAATCTGCAGGGTAGCAGATAATGAGCTGACATCAGGGAGCTATCTCACGGTGCTATCCCGCGGTGCTATCCCGCTGTGCTATCCCGCGGTGCTGTCCCACAGTGCTATCCCATGGTGCTATCCCACGGTGCTATCCCGCGGTGCTATCCAGCGGTGCTATCTCACGGTGCTATCTCACGGTGCTATCGCACGGAGCTATCTCACGGTGCTATCTCACGGTGCTATCTCACGGTGCTATCCCACGGTGCTATCCCACGGTGCTATCCAGCGGTGCTATCTCACGGTGCTATCCAGCGGTGCTATCTCACGGTGCTATCTCACGGTGCTATCCAGCGGTGCTATCTCACGGTGCTATCCCACGGTGCTATCCCGCGGTGCTATCCCGCGGTGCTATCTCACGGTGCTATCCCATGGTGCTATCCCACGGTGCTATCCCGCGGTGCTATCTCACGGTGCTATCCAGCGGTGCTATCTCACGGTGCTATCCCGCGGTGCTATCCCACGGTGCTATCGCAAGGTGCTATCTCACGGTGCTATCCAGCGGTGCTATCTCACGGTGCTATCCCACGGTGCGATCCAGCGGTGCTATCCAGAGGTGCTATCCCACGGTGCTATCCCGCTGTGCTATCCCACGGTGCTATCCCACGGTGCTATCCCACGGTGCCATCCCGCTGTGCCATCCCGCGGTGCTATCCCACGGTGCTATCTCACTGTGCTATCCCACGGTGCAATCTCACGGTGCTATCCCGCGGTGCTATCTCACTGTGCTATCCCACGGTGCAATCTCACGGTGCTATCCAGCGGTGCTATCTCACTGTGCTATCCCACGGTGCAATCTCACGGTGCTATCCCACGGTGCTATCTCACGGTGCTATCTCACGGTGCTATCTCACGGTGCTATCCCACGGTGCTATCCAGCGGTGCTATCCCACGGTGCTATCTCACGGTGCTATCCCACGGTGCTATCTCACGGTGCTATCCCACGGTGCTATCTCACGGTGCTATCTCACGGTGCTATCCCGCGGTGCTATCTCACGGTGCTATCCCACGGTGCTATCCCACGGTGCTATCTCACGGTGCTATCCAGCGGTGCTATCTCACGGTGCTATCCCGCGGTGCTATCCCACGGTGCTATCCCACGGTGCTATCTCACGGTGCTATCCAGCGGTGCTATCCCGCGGTGCTACCCCGCGGTGCTATCCCGCTGTGCTATCCCACGGTGCTATCTCACGGTGCTATCCAGCGGTGCTATCCCACGGTGCTACCCAGCGGTGC
Organism: Scyliorhinus canicula; assembly: GCF_902713615.1. Classification (NCBI taxonomy): domain Eukaryota; kingdom Metazoa; phylum Chordata; class Chondrichthyes; order Carcharhiniformes; family Scyliorhinidae; genus Scyliorhinus; species Scyliorhinus canicula. The sequence continues at coordinate 20,957,451 of NC_052168.1, forward strand.
TATCCCACGGTGCTATCCAGCGGTGCTATCTCACGGTGCTATCCCACGGTGCAATCTCACGGTGCTATCTCACGGTGCTATCTCACGGTGCTATCCCATGGTGCTATCTCACGGTGCTATCCAGCGGTGCTATCTCACGGTGCTATCCCACGGTGCTATCTCACGGTGCTATCTCACGGTGCTATCCAGCGGTGCTATCCCACGGTGCTATCCCACGGTGCTATCTCACGGTGCTATCTCACGGTGCTATCCCACGGTGCTATCCCACGGTGCTATCTCACGGTGCTATCCAGCGGTGCTATCTCACGGTGCTATCCCACGGTGCTATCCCACGGTGCTATCTCACGGTGCTATCCCACGGTGCTATCTCACGGTGCTATCCCACGGTGCTATCCAGCGGTGCTATCCCGCGGTGCTATCCAGCGGTGCTATCCCGCGGTGCTATCCCGCGGTGCTATCCCGTGGTGCTATCTCACGGTGCTATCCCACGGTGCTATCTCACGGTGCTATCTCACGGTGCTATCCCACGGTGCTATCCCGCGGTGCTATCCCACGGTGCTATCCCGCGGTGCTATCTCACGGTGCTATCGCACGGTGCTATCCAGCGGTGCTATCCCACGGTGCTATCCAGCGGTGCTATCCCGCGGTGCTATCCAGCGGTGCTATCCCGTGGTGCTATCTCACGGTGCTATCCCGCGGTGCTATCTCACGGTGCTATCCAGCGGTGCTATCTCACGGTGCTATCCCACGGTGCTATCCCACGGTGCTATCTCACGGTGCTATCCAGCGGTGCTATCCCACGGTGCTATCTCACGGTGCTATCCCACGGTGCTATCTCATGGTGCTATCCCACGGTGCTATCCCACGGTGCTATCCCACGGTGCTATCCCACGGTGCTATCTCACGGTGCTATCCCACGGTGCTATCCCACGGTGCTATCTCACGGTGCTATCCCGCGGTGCTATCCCGCGGTGCTATCCCACGGTGCTATCTCACGGTGCTATCCCACGGTGCTATCTCACGGTGCTATCCCACGGTGCTATCCCACGGTGCTATCTCACGGTGCTATCCAGCGGTGCTATCCCACGGTGCTATCTCACGGTGCTATCCAGCGGTGCTATCCCGCGGTGCTATCCCGCGGTGCTATCCCGCTGTGCTATCTCACGGTGCTATCCCGCGGTGCTATCCCGCGGTGCTATCCCACGGTGCTATCCCACGGTGCTATCCCACGGTGCTATCCCACGGTGCTATCTCACGGTGCTATCCCACGGTGCTATCCCACGGTGCTATCCCACGGTGCTATCCCACGGTGCTATCTCACGGTGCTATCTCACGGTGCTATCCCGCGGTGCTATCTCACGGTGCTATCCCACGGTGCTATCTCACGGTGCTATCCCACGGTGCTATCCCACGGTGCTATCTCACGGTGCTATCTCACGGTGCTATCCCACGGTGCTATCTCACGGTGCTATCCAGCGGTGCTATCTCACGGTGCTATCCCACGGTGCTATCTCACGGTGCTATCTCACGGTGCTATCTCACGGTGCTATCCCGCGGTGCTATCCCACGGTGCTATCTCACGGTGCTATCCAGCGGTGCTATCTCACGGTGCTTTCTCACGGTGCTATCTCACGGTGCTTTCTCACGGTGCTATCTCACGGTGCTATCCAGCGGTGCTATCCAGCGGTGCTATCTCACGGTGCTATCCCACGGTGCTATCCCACGGTGCTATCCAGCGGTGCTATCTCACGGTGCTATCCAGCGGTGCTATCCCACGGTGCTATCTCATGGTGCTATCCCACGGTGCTATCTCACGGTGCTATCTCACGGTGCTATCCCACGGTGCTATCTCACGGTGCTATCCCACGGTGCTATCTCACGGTGCTATCAAGCGGTGCTATCTCACGGTGCTATCTCACGGTGCTATCCAGCGGTGCAATCCCGCGGTGCTATCCCACGGTGCTATCCAGCGGTGCTATCCAGCGGTGCTATCCAGCGGTGCTATCCAGCGGTGCTATCTCACGGTGCTATCTCACGGTGCTATCCAGCGGTGCTATCCAGCGGTGCTATCTCACGGTGCTATCCAGCGGTGCTATCCAGCGGTGCTATCTCACGGTGCTATCCCACGGTGCTATCCCACGGTGCTATTCCACGGTGCTATCCCACGGAGCTATCCCACGGTGCTATCCCGCGGTGCTATCTCACGGTGCTATCCCACGGTGCTATCCAGCGGTGCTATCCCACGGTGCTATCCCGCGGTGATATCTCACGGTGCTATCCCACGGTGCTATCCCACGGTGCTATCCCGCGGTGCTATCTCACGGTGCTATCCCACGGTGCTATCCAGCGGTGCTATCCCACGGTGCTATCCCGCGGTGATATCTCACGGTGCTATCCCACGGTGCTATCCCACGGTGCTATCCAGCGGTGCTATCCAGCGGTGCTATCCAGCGGTGCTATCCCACGGTGCTATCCCACGGTGCTATCCCACGGTGCTATCCAGCGGTGCTATCCCACTGTGCTATCCAGCGGTGCTATCCCACGGTGCTATCTCACGGTGCTATCCCACGGTGCTATCTCACGGTGCTATCCCACGGTGCTATCCCGCGGTGCTATCTCACGGTGCTATGCCGCGGAGCTATCCCACGGTGCTATCCCACGGTGCTATCTCACGGTGCTATCCCGCGGTGCTATCTCACGGTGCTATCCCACGGTGCTATCCCACGGTGCTATCCAGCGGTGCTATCTCACGGTGCTATCCCGCGGTGCTATCCCACTGTGCTATCCTGCGGTGCTATCCAGCGGTGCTCTCCCACGGTGCTATCTCACGGTGCTATCCCACGGTGCTATCCCACGGTGCTATCCCACGGTGCTATCTCACGGTGCTATCCCACGGTGCTATCCAGCGGTGCTATCTCACGGTGCTATCCCACGGTGCTATCCAGCGGTGCTATCCAGCGGTGCTATCCCACGGTGCTATCCAGCGGTGCTATCTCACGGTGCTATCTCACGGTGCTATCTCACGGTGCTATCCCACGGTGCTATCTCACGGTGCTATCTCACGGTGCTATCCAGCGGTGCTATCCCACGGTGCTATCCCACTGTGCTATCCCACGGTGCTATCTCACGGTGCTATCCAGCGGTGCTATCTCACGGTGCTATCTCACGGTGCTATCTCACGGTGCTATCCCACGGTGCTATCTCACGGTGCTATCTCACGGTGCTATCCCACGGTGCTATCCCGCGGTGCCATCCAGCGGTGCTATCCCACGGTGCTATCCCGCGGTGCTATCTCACGGTTCTATCCCGCGGTGCTATCTCACGGTGCTATCTCACGGTGCTATCTCACGGTGCTATCCCGCGGTGATATCTCACGGTGCTATCCCACGGTGCTATCCCACGGTGCTATCCAGCGGTGCTATCCCACGGTGCTATCTCACGGTGCTATCCAGCGGTGCTATCCCACGGTGCTATCCCACGGTGCTATCCAGCGGTGCTATCTCACGGTGCTATCCAGCGGTGCTATCTCACGGTGCTATCCAGCGGTGCTATCCCGCGGTGCTATCCCACGGTGCTATCTCACGGTGCTATCCCACGGTGCTATCCCACGGTGCTACCCCGCGGTGCTATCTCACGGTGCTATCTCACGGTGCTATCCCGCGGTGCTATCTCACGGTGCTATCCCGCGGTGCTATCTCACGGTGCTATCCAGCGGTGCTATCTCACGGTGCTATCCCGCGGTGCTATCCCACGGTGCTATCCCACGGTGCTATCTCACGGTGCTATCTCACGGTGCTATCCCACGGTGCTATCCCGCGGTGCTATCCCACGGTGCTATCTCACGGTGCTATCTCACGGTGCTATCTCACGGTGCTATCTCACGGTGCTATCCCACGGTGCTATCTCACGGTGCTATCCAGCGGTGCTATCTCACGGTGCTATCCCGCGGTGCTATCCCACGGTGCTATCCCACGGTGCTATCTCACGGTGCTATCTCACGGTGCTATCCCACGGTGCTATCCCGCGGTGCTATCCCACGGTGCTATCTCACGGTGCTATCACACGGTGCTATCTCACGGTGCTATCCCACGGTGCTATCCAGCGGTGCTATCCCACGGAGCTATCCCACGGTGCTATCTCACGGTGCTATCCCACGGTGCTATCCCACGGTGCTATCCCACGGTGCTATCCAGCGGTGCTATCCCACGGTGCTATCCCGCGGTGCTATCCCGCGGTGCTATCCCGCGGTGCTATCCAGCGGTGCTATCTCACGGTGCTATCTCACGGTGCTATCCGACGGTGCTATCTCACGGTGCTATCCCGCTGTGCTATCCCACGGTGCTATCCCACGGTGCTATCCCACGGTGCTATCCAGCGGTGCTATCTCACGGTGCTATCTCACGGTGCTATCCGACGGTGCTATCTCACGGTGCAATCCCGCTGTGCTATCCCACGGTGCTATCCCACGGTGCTATCCCGCGGTGCTATCCCGCGGTGCTATCCCATGGTGCTATCCCATGGTGCTATCCCACGGTGCTATCCCACGGTGCTATCTCGCGGTGCTATCCCGCTGTGCTATCCCACGGTGCTATCCCACGGTGCTATCTCGCGGTGCTATCCCGCGGTTCTATCCCGCGGTGCTATCCCGCGGTGCTATCCCACGGTGCTATCTCACGGTGCTATCCCGCGGTGCTATCTCACGGTGCTATCTCACGGTGCTATCTCACGGTGCTATCCCACGGTGCTATCTCACGGTGCTATCTCACGGTGCTATCCCACGGTGCTATCGAGCGGTGCTATCGAGCGGTGCTATCCAGCGGTGCTATCCAGCGGTGCTATCCCACGGTGCTATCTCACGGTGCTATCCAGCGGTGCTATCCCGCGGTGCTATCCCACGGTGCTATCCCGCGGTGCTATCTCACGGTGCTATCCAGCGGTGCTATCCCGCGGTGCTATCCCACGGTGCTATCTCACGGTGCTATCCAGCGGTGCTATCCCGCGGTGCTATCCCACGGTGCTATCCCGCGGTGCTATCTCACGGTGCTATCCAGCGGTGCTATCCCGCGGTGCTATCCCACGGTGCTATCCAGCGGTGCTATCCAGCGGTGCTATCTCACGGTGCTATCCAGCGGTGCTATCTCACGGTGCTATCCGATGGTGCTATCTCACGGTGCTATCCCATGGTGCTATCCCACGGTGCTATCCCGCGGTGCTATCCCACGGTGCTATCCCACGGTGCTATCCCACGGTGCTATCCAGCGGTGCTATCCAGCGGTGCTATCCCGCGGTGCTATCCCACGGTGCTATCCCACGGTGCTATCCCACGGTGCTATCCAGCGGTGCTATCCAGCGGTGCTATCTCACGGTGCTATCCAGCGGTGCTATCTCACGGTGCTATCCCGCTGTGCTATCTCACGGTGCTATCCGATGGTGCTATCCAGCGGTGCTATCTCACGGTGCTATCCCACGGTGCTATCCCGCTGTGCTATCTCACGGTGCTATCCGATGGTGCTATCCAGCAGTGCTATCCCACGGTGCTATCCCACGGTGCTATCTCACGGTGCTATCCAGCGGTGCTATCTCACGGTGCTATCCAGCGGTGCTATCTCACGGTGCTATCTCACGGTGCTATCTCACGGTGCTATCCCGCGGTGCTATCCAGCGGTGCTATCGCACGGTGCTATCTCACGGTGCTATCCAGCGGTGCTATCCCACGGTGCTATCCCACGGTGCTATCCAGCGGTGCTATCCCACGGTGCTATCCCGCGGTGCTATCTCACGGTGCTATCTCACGGTGCTATCCCACGGTGCTATCCAGCGGTGCTATCCCACGGTGCTATCCCACGGTGCTATCTCACGGTGCTATCTCACGGTGCTATCTCACGGTGCTATCTCACGGTGCTATCCCACGGTGCTATCCAGCGGTGCTATCCCACGGTGCTATCCCGCGGTGCTATCTCACGGTGCTATCTCACGGTGCTATCTCACGGTGCTATCTCACGGTGCTATCTCACGGTGCTATCTCACGGTGCTATCCCACGGTGCTATCCAGCGGTGCTATCCCACGGTGCTATCCCGCGGTGCTATCTCACGGTGCTATCTCACGGTGCTATCTCACGGTGCTATCTCACGGTGCTATCTCACGGTGCTATCTCACGGTGCTATCCCGCGGTGCTATCTCACGGTGCTATCTCACGGTGCTATCTCACGGTGCTATCTCACGGTGCTATCCCGCGGTGCTATCTCACGGTGCTATCCCGCGGTGCTATCTCACGGTGCTATCCCGCGGTGCTATCTCACGGTGCTATCTCACGGTGCTATCCAGCGGTGCTATCCCGCGGTGCTATCGCACGGTGCTATCTCACGGTGCTATCCCGCGGTGCTATCCAGCGGTGCTATCTCACGGTGCTATCCCACGGTGCTATCTCACGGTGCTATCTCACGGTGCTATCTCACGGTGCTATCTCACGGTGCTATCCCACGGTGCTATCTCACGGTGCTATCTCACGGTGCTATCTCACGGTGCTATCGCACGGTGCTATCCAGCGGTGCTATCCCGCGGTGCTATCGCACGGTGCTATCTCACGGTGCTATCCCGCGGTGCTATCCAGCGGTGCTATCTCACGGTGCTATCTCACGGTGCTATCCAGCGGTGCTATCCCACGGTGCTATCCCACGGTGCTATCCCACGGTGCTATCCAGCGGTGCTATCCCGCGGTGCTATCGCACGGTGCTATCTCACGGTGCTATCCCGCGGTGCTATCCCGCGGTGCTATCTCACGGTGCTATCTCACGGTGCTATCTCACGGTGCTATCCGACGGTGCTATCTCACGGTGCAATCCCGCTGTGCTATCCCACGGTGCTATCCCACGGTGCTATCCCGCGGTGCTATCCCGCGGTGCTATCTCACGGTGCTATCCCACGGTGCTATCCCACGGTGCTATCCCACTGTGCTATCTCACGGTGCTATCCGATGGTGCTATCCCACGGTGCTATCCCACGGTGCTATCCCGCGGTGCTGTCCCACGGTGCTATCCCGCGGTTCTATCCCGCGGTGCTATCCCGCGGTGCTATCCCACGGTGCTATCTCACGGTGCTATCTCACGGTGCTATCCAGCGGTGCTATCCCGCGGTGCTATCTCACGGTGCTATCCAGCGGTGCTATCTCACGGTGCTATCCCACGGTGCTATCCCGCGGTGCTATCTCACGGTGCTATCCCACGGTGCTATCTCACGGTGCTATCCAGCGGTGCTATCCAGCGGTGCTATCCCACGGTGCTATCCCACGGTGCTATCCCGCGGTGCTATCTCACGGTGCTATCCAGCGGTGCTATCCCGCGGTGCTATCCCGCGGTGCTATCCGATGGTGCTATCTCACGGTGCTATCCGATGGTGCTATCTCACGGTGCTATCCCATGGTGCTATCCCACGGTGCTATCCCGCGGTGCTATCCCACGGTGCTATCCCACGGTGCTATCTCACGGTGCTATCCAGCGGTGCTATCCAGCGGTGCTATCCAGCGGTGCTATCTCACGGTGCTATCCCGCTGTGCTATCTCACGGTGCTATCCAGCGGTGCTATCTCACGGTGCTATCCCGCTGTGCTATCTCACGGTGCTATCCAGCGGTGCTATCCCACGGTGCTATCTCACGGTGCTATCTCACGGTGCTATCCCGCTGTGCTATCTCACGGTGCTATCCAGCGGTGCTATCCCGCGGTGCTATCTCACGGTGCTATCTCACGGTGCTATCTCACGGTGCTATCCCACGGTGCTATCTCACGGTGCTATCCAGCGGTGCTATCTCACGGTGCTATCTCACGGTGCTATCCAGCGGTGCTATCTCACGGTGCTATCTCACGGTGCTATCCAGCGGTTGCTATCCCACGGTGCTATCCCGCGGTGCTATCTCACGGTGCTATCCCACGGTGCTATCCCGCGGTGCTATCTCACGGTGCTATCTCACGGTGCTATCCCGCGGTGCTATCCCACGGTGCTATCCCACGGTGCTATCTCGCGGTGCTGTCCCGCGGTGCTATCCCGCGGTGCTATCCCGCGGTGCTATCCTGCGGTGCTATCCCATGGTGCTATCCCACGGTGCTATCCCGCGGTGCTATCCCATGGTGCTATCCCACGGTGCTATCCAGCGGTGCTATCCCACGGTGCTATCTCACGGTGCTATCTCACGGTGCTATCCCACGGTGCTATCCCGTGGTGCTATCTCACGGTGCTATCTCACGGTGCTATCCAGCGGTGCTATCTCACGGTGCTATCTCACGGTGCTATCCAGCGGTGCTATCTCACGGTGCTATCTCACGGTGCTATCTCACGGTGCTATCCGATGGTGCTATCCCACGGTGCTATCTCACGGTGCTATCCCACGGAGCTATCCCACGGTGCTATCCCACGGTGCTATCCCGCGGTGCTATCCCACGGTGCTATCCCGCGGTGCTATCCCGCGGTGCTATCCCACGGAGCTATCTCACGGTGCTATCCCACGGTGCTATCCCACGGTGCTATCCCGCGGTGCTATCCCGCGGTGCTATCTCACGGTGCTATTTCACGGTGCTATCCCACGGTGCTATCCCACGGTGCTATCCATCGGTGCTATCCCACGGTGCTATCCCGCGGTGCTATCCCACGGTGCTATCCCACGGTGCTATCCAGCGGTGCCATCCCGCTTTGCTATCTCAGGGAGCTATCTCACTGTTCTATCTCACGGTGCCATCCCGCGGTGCTATCCCACGGTGCTATCCCACGGTGCCATCCCGCTGTGCAATTTATCAATGGCACAGTGGTTAACACTGCTGCCTGGCAGCTCCAGAATCCCGTGTTCGATTCCCCGCTGAGTCACGGTCTGTGCAGAGTCTGCACGTTCTCCCCGTGTCTGCGTGGGTTTCCTCCGGGTACTCCGGTTTCCTCCCACAGTCCAAATATGTGCATGTTCGGTGGGTTACGGGGGCAGGGAGGATGGGGAGAGTGGGCGTTTGAGTGCTCTTTCAGAGGGTCAGTGCAGATCCGATGGGCCGAATGGCCTCCTTCTGAGCTATAGGGATTCTCGGCTATGATAAGAAGCTCGTTCAGACTGAATAGCTGCATCAAGCTTCAATTCTTTAAAACCCCTTTCATTTTGTGATGATGTGAAACTCATTTAAACAACTCACTGACCGGTGGAGATACATTTCCCTGATTTACCGGAACAAAAGAGGTTGCAGATCGAAGCCACTTGGTTCCGATTTCTCTCAAACCTCAGTTCAGGCTCTGGGTGATTAATCCTCCCAACTTTTTCATTTTGCTTTAATGCCAGATTTGGAGTTGATAATTTCAGATGAGCACTTAGATATCTGTGCTGATTCCCCTGCGGAATCTGCAGTTGGCTGATTTTCCCGTTAAGTATTCATTACTCAGATCCTCGGCAGCTCCATCTCAGCTGTCGTTCCGGCTAAAACCAAGTTAACGTCTACATGTCCCTCTGCCGCACTCAGAAACATCCCAAGTGACCCCTGAAATTTCTCGAGTATGACTCACTCTTTGCTCTGACGTTTCCTTGCTCTGTCGAATGATTTGTGTGTCCACACTCGGCATATTTCACTCTGCAATCTCGCACACACTTGTTGCTACTTTGTGCAAAGGAAAATTGGCCCAAACATCTGCTGAGGGCCATTTCAAATCCAATCAACTTGCTGGTTTTCTGCTATTTTTCCTTCTCTGTGACGGTTCCACTGGGAATGAACAGGATAAATCCAGGAAACATGCACTTTCATGGCATTACCAGGAGGAGGCAGTGTCAATGGAGAACGCAGCTGGAAGGAGCAGGAGAACAATGGGAATAATGGGAACAATGGGGCAGCGGGGTAGCATGGTGGTTAGCATAAATGCTTCACAGCTCCAGGGTCCCAGGTTCGATTCCCGGCTGGGTCACTGTCTGTGTGGAGTCTGCACGTCCTCCCCGTGTGTGCGTGGGTTTCCTCCGGGTGCTCCGGTTTCCCCCCACAGTCCAAAGATGTGCGGGTTAGGTGGATTGGCCATGCTAAATTGCCCGTAGTGTCCTAATAGTAAGGTTAAGGGGGGGGGTTGTTGGGTTACGGGTATACGGGTTACGTGGGTTTAAGTAGGGTGATCATTGCTCGGCACAACATCGAGGGCCGAAGGGCCTGTTCTGTGCTGTACTGTTCTATGTTCTATGTTCTATATTGAGGGTCCACCATCTCAGGAGGTCCTCTCACCCACTGAGTCCCAGAAATGCAGACAAAGCCCCGATGGTTGTTGAGATAGGTACCATGGTGATGCAACATCTGGCACCACACTCAACCTCTCGGGCCGTCTGATTTGGTCTGTGGTCAGGGGCAAGAAGGTTTGGCTGCGACTGAGGCAGGTTTACGGATGGAGAAGGCAGATGTGGAGGAGCCTCAGCCCTTTCAATTGTCCGACAGGTTTGCTCCATAGAATCCCTCCAGAGGAGAAGGAGGCCATTCAGCCCATCGAGTCTGTACTGACCCTCTGAAAGAACACCCCCACGCCCCTGCCCCAGCCCCACACATTTGGACACTAAGGGCAATTTATCGTGGCCAATCCACCTAACCTGCACACCCTTGGACTGTGGGAGGAAACCGGAGCACCTGGAGGAAACCCACGCACACACGGGGACAACGTGCAGACTCCGCACGGACAGTGACCCAAGGCCGGAATTGACCCCAGGTCGTTGGTGCTGTGAGACAGCAGTGCTAACCGCTGTGCCACCGCGCCACCCCTAAGTTTGAGGTTTTTGCGGCCTGTATGGATGAGAGCAGGGACTGCAAGATGGATGAGAAATGTGACCAGGGCAATGTGTACAGGAAGCCATTCAAGCAGATGGAGTTAGTCAGAATGCAGTGATCGCTGGGGACAGTCTGAACCCACTACACTGCAGCCAAGAGTTAGAGTTAAGGGCAGCACGGTAGCACAGTGGTTAGCACAATTGCTTCACAGCTCCAGGGTCCCAGGTTCGATTCTGGCTTGGGTCACTGTCTGTGCGGAGTCTGCACGTTTTCCCCGTGTCTGCGTGGGTTTCCTCCGGGTGCTCCGGTTTCCTCCCACAGTCCAAGGATGTGCAGGTTAGGTGGATTGGCCATGCTAAATTGCCCTTAGTGTCCAAACTTGCCCTTAGTGTTGGGTGGGGTTACTGGGTTATGGGGATAGGGTGGAGGTGTTGACCTTGGGTAGGGTGCTCTTTCCAAGAGCCGGTGCAGACTCGATGGGCCGAATGGCCTCCTTCTGCACTGTAAATTCTATAAAAATCTATGAAAAGTTCAGCTGCTGTGTTGCCTGCCCAGTGTCAGCGTTCAGCACATCTGCTCTAAGATGGAGAGGACGTTACAAAGGAGAGGGAGGATGCAGTGGGTGTGATCCATGTAGGTACCAATGACAGGCAGGACTCGGAGAGATTTCTTGCTCAGGGTGTGTGAGCAGTGTTATGGGCCAGTGTTTCGAGACCACCAAAGTATATCATGGAGTTCCCCTAACCCACAACGTTTAATAGATTGTTGTTCTGGGGAGCACGAGGGCCCCCTTTACAGGTGTGATGCAACAGAGATCTAAAGAATTTTTAAACAAGAGAATGTTTATTCTATGAATCCAGTTAACATTTTATAAACACACAGTAAACATCTCATCAACTACCAACACTGACACTCCCCCAAAGATACAATACTCTATAGGTAACCCTTAGTAACTTTCCTTCAAACATCCTTTTTAACAGAGACAGTCGGTTTACATTCCTGACAGAAACAGGTATCACTTTGAAGTTATCAAGTGGTCTGGAGAAATTCTTTAGCATACAGAGAGAGAGAGACCAAAATACACCTCCTTGGTTTGAATGCAGCTCCCCACCTGGAAATGAAACCAAAGAAACACAGAGCCACAAAGCAGCTTCCAGCTCAAAACGCAAGTAAAAGACAGAAATACAGCCCAGCTCCACCCACACAGTGACATCTCTGCAGCCGTTTGATAAAACATACTTTTCTTAAAGAGACTCTCACATGAAGGGGATGGTTTAGCACACTGGGCTAAATAGCTGGCATTTAAAGCAGACCATGACAGGCCAACAGCATGGTTCAATTCCCCTACCAGCCTCCCCGAACAGGCGCCGGAATGTGGCTTTGCGCAATAACTTCATTTGAAGCTAGTGGTGTCCCTCAGGGATCCGTGTTGGGCCCACAATTGTTCACAATTTACATAGATGATTTGGAGTTGGGGACCAAGGGCAATGTCTCCAAGTTTGCAGATGACACTAAGATGAGTGGTAAAGCGAAAAGTGCAGAGGATACTGGAAGTCTGCAGAGGGATTTGGATAGGTTAAGTGAGTGGGCTAGGGTCTGGCAGATGGAATACAATGTTGACAAATGTGAGGTTATCCATTTTGGTAGGAATAACAGCAAACGGGCTTATTATTTAAACGATAAAATATTAAAGCATGCCGCTGTTCAGAGAGACTTGGGTGTGCTAGTGCATGAGTCACAGAAGGTTGGTTTACAAGTGCAACAGGTGATTAAGAAGGCAAATGGAATTTTGTCCTTCATTGCTAGAGGGATGGAGTTTAAGACTAGGGAGGTTATGTTGCAATTGTATAAGGTGTTAGTGCGGCTACACCTGGAGTATTGTGTTCAGTTTTGGTCTCCTTACTTGAGAAAGGACGTACTGGGGCTGGAGGGTGTGCAGAGGAGATTCAATAGGTTAATCCCAGAGCTGAAGGGGTTGGATTATGAGAAGAGGTTGAGTAGACTGGGACTGTACTCGTTGGAATTTAGAAGGATGAGGGGGGATCTTATAGAAACATTTAAAACTATGAAGGGAATAGATAGGATAGATGCGGGCAGGTTGTTTCCACTGGCGGGTGACAGCAGAACTAGGGGACATAGCCTCAAAATAAGGGGAAGTAGATTTAGGACTGAGTTTAGGAGGAACTTCTTCACCCAAAGGGTTGTGAATCTATGGAATTCCTTGCCCAGTGAAGCAGTTGAGGCTCCTTCATTACATGTTTTTAAGGTAAAGATAGATAGTTTTTTGAAGAATAAAGGGATTAAGGGTTATGGTGTTCGGGCCGGAAAGTGGAGCTGAGTCCACAAAAGATCAGCCATGATCTAATTGAATGGCGGAGCAGGCTCGAGGGGCCAGATGGCCGACTCCTGCTCCTAGTTCTTATGTTCTTATGTTCTTATGAAGTCTACTTGTGACAATAAGCAATTTTCATTTCATTTCATTTTTCACATGACAGCGGCTAAGGACTAAGCTGCAAAGCAGAACCTCAAAGGTAATAAACGCTGAATTACTCCCTGAGCCACGAGCAAATTGGAATAGGGGGAGTACGATTAGAGAGTTGAATGTGTGGCCAAGATTGGTGTGGGAGAAATGGCTTTCGATTCATGGAGCACCGATACAGGGGAGGGGGGAGCTGTACTGTTGGGATGGTCTTCATCTGAAGCACGCTGGGACCAGGGGTCTGGTGAGTTTTCAAACGAGGGCTGTAGAGAGGGCTTGAAACTAAATAGCGGGGGCAAAGGGCTCGAGTTTGCAAAGCTGATAAATTAAAGAGAGAAGGCAAGGCGAGAGAGCAGAGGAGGGATAAGGGAATTGACGATCGGTGACAGGATGGTGACAGGAAGTGTGTACAGTGAAGACTAAAGATTTCAAAAATAGTAATGGAACTAAACATTGTGTATCTGAATGCACTGCAGCATTTGTAACAAAACAGATGAATCGAGATCTCTTAATAAAGATTGAGACATGGCTTCAAGGTGGTAAGGGCTTGGTGCTGAGTATTTGATGGTTTGTGATATTTTAGAAGGACAGGAAGCTTGGGAAAGGTGGAGGAGTAACTCTGTAAAGTCAGGGTGACAGTAGTACAATGGAGAGAGGTGACCTTAGTTCTGGAGATCAAGATGTCGAATCAGTTTGAGTAGCGATGAGAAATAGTAAAGGTTAGAGGTCACTTGTGGGAGTGGTTTCCACCCCCCCCCCCCCCCCCCCCCCACAGTAACCACACTGTCGGATGGGGTATACAGGAAAAAAATAACGGGGGCTTATGAGGAAGGTGCGGCGATGAGCATAGGTGAATTTAATTTACATATAGATCAGACAAATCAGATAGGCAAAGGTTGGCTGGGTGATAAATTGATGGAGTGTTTCTGCGACTGTTTCTTAGACCAATCAGAGTGCAGGGTTTTCTAGATCTCTCATAATGTGCAACACGATAGGATTAATTAATGGGAAAGGTGCCTTTATGTAGCAATGATCATAACATCTCGCATCCAAATTGAGGGAGAGAACAATGGGTCTAAGGTTAGTGAATTAAACTTAAATAGGGGCAATTATGAGGGTCTAAAAACAGTGAATTCGGAAATTAGGTTAAAGGATAGGTCAATAGATTCAGTGCAGTGGGAGACGCTGAAGGAGCTATTTCAAAACACTCAGAAAAGATACCTTCCAGTGAAAAACAAAGACCTTGGGAAGGACACACAGCTAACAGAAGAAGTTAAAGATAGCATCAAATCGAAAGAAGAAGTGTACAATTCTGTGAGGATTAGTGGCAGGTCAGAAGATTGGAGCGAACTTAAGAAACAGCATAGAATAACTAAAATATTAATAAGGACAGAGAAATTAGAGAATGCATGAAAACTAGCTAGAAATATAAAAACATGGGTTGGAATTATACCATAATTGGTCAGAGTGTCAGGGCAGCAGGGTAGCACAGTGGCTAGCACTGTGGCTTCACAGCGCCAGGGTCCCAGATTCGATTCCCGGCTGGGTCACTGTCTGTGCGGAGTCTGCACGTCCTCCCCATGTGTGCGTGGGTTTCCTCCGGGTGCTCCGGTTTCCTTCCACAGTCCAAAGATCTGCAGGTTAGGTGGATTGGCCATGCTAAATTGCCCTTAGTGACCAAAAAAGTTAGGAGGGGTTATTGGGTTACCGGGATAGGGTGGAAGTGAGGGCTTAAGTGGGTCGGTGCAGATTTGATGGGCCAAATGGCCTCCTTCTGCATTGAATGTTCTATATTCTGAGTGAAAACCAGCCTGGATCTCTCCAGAAACACGTTCGACTTTTCAGATCAGAGTTTCTGCCACCTGCTGTACAGGGAATCTGGGCCAAGGTCTCGCTGCAGACCGGGGCCTAGACGCCTACTCCAGCCAGCAAGGCCGGCTCCACAGAGATCAGGGTCATCTTGAAAGGGTTCCCCGATTAGTGTTGAGAATAAATTCTCCACCCCCCCCCCCCTCCCATGGATACAGAGGGACCCCCACAAGCCTGAGTAACCCCCAAGCAAGTATTGGGGCACTGCACTCCCCTCACAGGCATCAACCCTCTTTCCCGTAACACATGTCGCGGGAACTCCCCCCCCCCCCTCCACATCGGGCTCCCCGGAGCGTCCACCCATGGCACTGCCTACGTGGCAGGGCACTGCCAGGGGAATCCCTGCCAGGGAGACGAGTCCCTTTCCCCCCCGGGAGCTATATTTACCTTGGCAACCTAGCCGATACCCCTCGACGGATTCCTATTTTTATACGGCTGTGGCAATCCTTGCCGACGTGACGTACGGACATTCAGTCGGGGCATCAGATGCCGGGAAAGAACTTTAGGCAACAGGTTTAGATAAAGGATCTGGATCGGCGCAGGCTGGGAGGGCCGAAGGGCCTGTTCCTGTGCTGTAGTTTTCTTTGTTCTTTGTTGTTTCAATGATACCGACATTTATTGAAATACATTGAAATTACAGCGGGGACCTCATGATGTCACCGGCGAGGAGCTGGGGAAAATCGGGAAGCGAGATCTCATCGACGGGAATCTCGGATTCCAACTCTGGCGGGATTTTGGGCTCAAGCCGCCATTTACACTGACAGCGAATGTGGGCTCAAAATCACCCCCAGGAGCTTGAGATTTTAATATGGACCAGAGGAAATAAAGTGAGCGCTGGTTCGCGAGAGTGAGAATGGGAATCATGGAAAATAAGGAATTGGTGGATGAATTGAACATCTATTTTGCGCCTATCTACATTGTCGAGCAAAGATCCTGTGAAATAATTGTGAATTGAGAGGTGAAAGGGAGGGAGGAACTTCAACCAAGTTAAACCGGGGAAAGGATAGGGAAAGGATGCTGAGAAAATTATTGAAACTAAAAAGCTGATAATTCCTGTTGTGCTGATGGACTTCGTCCTCGATCTGGGATAGTAGACGCATTGGACTGGATTCTCCGTTTCTGCGGCTAAGCGGCAGCTCAAACGGAGAATTCGTGCGCGTTTTACGACCCGAAAATTGGCGGCAAACCCTCACCGATGAGGGGCTACGCCCAGCTCCCGCGCCGAAAATGGCCAGAGAATGGCCGTGTCCGTGGCCACGCATGTCCACGGTGACGCCATGCAGCGGTCACGCCGTACAACATGGTAACGGCTGTGCACTAAACCGACCCGCCATCCGTGACCCTAACAGACCACCCCATGGCCACCCCCCACCAGTCCCCCAGCCCTGATGGGAGCCCCCCCGGCCAGTGGATCCCGGCTGAGTCTGGCGGCGCTGAACACAGTCCGCAGCGGCCACGCCGGGTTCTCGGCAGCTCAAACCACACGTCAACCGCGTGGTCGGGAACTTGGCCCATTGGGGGCAGAGCATCGCGGGAGGGCCTGCCGATGTTGCGTCAACGGCGTTACAACGGTGTGCGGCGCACAACGCGAAAACGCCACTTCCGAGGTGATGGAGCACGGCTGACCGGCGTCAAAGCGATTCTCCGCCCGATCGTCAATGACGATATCGGCTTCGAGCAGCAGAGAATCCCGTCCATTGATTCCCGGGATTCTGGAACGGCCCCAGCAAATTGGAAAATAATGATCGGGATTCCTCTATCGAAGGGAGAACGGAGACAGGCAGCAGGAAATTGCAGATCAGTGAGCTCAACATCTGTCATACAGAAAATGTTGGAATCTATTATTAAGGAGGTGACAGTGGAGCTTTTAGATTTTCACCATGCAATCAAGAAGCTTCAGTGCTTTTGTGAAAGGGAAATCGTGTTTGATTAATTTATTGAAGTTCTTTGAGGAAGTAACAAGCACAGTTTTTTAGTTTTACAGAACGAGACCCTGAGGCCCATCACGCCTGGCCGGCCAATAAGCACCTTCCTATTCTAATCCCATTTCCCAGTATTTTGGTCCATAGCCTTGGATGCTGTAGTGTTTCGAGTGTTGATTGAAATGCTTCTTGTGAGGGTCTCTGCCTCCACCATCCTTCCAGGCAGTGAGTTCCACACTCCCGCCACCCTCTGGGTGCCTTTCCGCAAATCTCTCTAAACCTTACCTTAAATCTCAGCCCCCTGGTCATTGACTCCTACTAAAGGGACATATTTCTCCCTATTCACCTTCTCTATTAGAATTAGAACAGTACAGCACAGAACAGGCCCTTCGGCCCTCGATGTTGTGCCGAGCAATGATCATCCTACTCAAACCCACGTATCCACCCTATACCAGTAACCCAACAACCCCCCCCCCTTTAACCTTATTTTCTAGGACACTATGGGCAATTTAGCATAGCCAATCCACCTAACCCGCACATCTTTGGACTGTGGGAGGAAACCGGAGCACCCGGAGGAAACCCATGCACACACGGGGGAGGACGTGCAGACTCCACACAGACAGTGACCCAGCCGGGAATCGAACCTGGGACCCTGGAGCTGTGAAGCATTGATGCTAACCACCATGCTACCGTGCTGCCCCATGTTCCTCATAATCTTATATGTCAATCAGGCTCCTCCCCCCTCAGTGCTCTCCGCCCCAGGGAAAACCATCTCAGCCTAACCAGCCTCTCTTTACAGCTGAAACGCTGCATCCCAGGCAACACCCTGGTGAATCTCTACTTAAATCACACCCTTCCTATAGTGTGATGATCAGAACTGCCCGCAGTGCTCCAGCTGGGGTCAGCTCCATCAAACCCTCCCTGCCCTTATAGCCAATACCTCGGCTAATAAAGGCAAGTATCCCAGAGCCTTCATGACCACTTTCCCTACCTGTCCTGTTGTCCTTCTGTCTTCTGAGATCTATGAACATGGACCCCAAGGTCCCTCAGGTCCTCTGTACTCGCAAGAATCCTACTGTTCATTGTCTATTCTCTTACCCTGTTATTCCTCCCAGAATGCAACATCTCACACTTTTCAGGGTTAAATTCCATTTGCCATGGTCTGCCCATCTGCCCAGCCTGTCTATATTGTCCTGTACTCCTCACTATTCACCACATCACCAATATCCGTGTCACCTGCGAACTTAGTGATCAAACCCCCACAATCCCATCCAGGTCAGTAACAAACAGCAAGGAAGCCAGCACCGATCCCTGAGTACATCACTGGACACAGGCCTCCAGACACCAAAACAACCTTCACCCATCACCCTCTGCCTCGTACCACAAAGCCAATTGTGCATCCAACTTGCCAAATTGTCCAGGATCCAATTGGATCAGTCTCCCAGCCGGGCTCTTGCCAAAAACCTCACTGAAGAGCTCCCAGTGGCCCAGATAACGGAGAGCTCTTCTGGGGCAGGTGTGACCCCACATTGCCACTTTGGTCCCTATTGGACCCCATTCTTTCCTACCCGCTTGTCCTTAATATACTTCTATGCGATTTTCATTTTCAAGTACGTTACATCACAGAGGGAGAATTCAGAATGTCCAATTCACCTAACAGCACGTCTTTCAAAACTTCTGGGAGGAAACCGGATCACCCGGAGGAAACCCACGCAGATACTGGGAGAACGTGCAGACTCCGCACAGGCAGTGACCCAATCGAACCTGGGACCCTGGAGCTGTGAAGCCACAGTGCTAACCACTGTGCTATCCACTTTTAAAACACCCTGGCTTTTCCTTTGTTTTGCCCATCAGTCGCTTTTCACTCTCCGAATTTGTTTTGTTAATACCCCCTGCACTTTCTATACTCGAGGGCATCCACTGCTCTGAGCTCCTTGAATCTGCCAAAAGTTTCCGTTTTTCCTTGTCCAATGGTGTGTATCCCTTGACATCCAGGGTTCTGAGGACCAGTTGGTCCCACCCGTTATCTTTACGGGAACATGTTTTCATTGTACTCTCTCTGCGTGGATAAAGGGGTAGCTGTAGATGTGCTGTACTTAGATCACCAAAAGGAAATTGACAAGGTGCCACATCAAAGGACAAGCTAAATAAAAGCTTGTGGTGTAGAAGGTAACACGTTAGCATGGATAGAAGATTATTTAGCTAACAGGAAACCCAGAGTAGGCTCTGCTCGAGCATTTATTGGGTTGGTTGGATGTGTTGGGTGGAGTGTCCGAGGGATCAGTGTTGGGATCACACTATTTACACTTTATATCTTAATGAAGGGAACTCTGCAGGTTGGAGCTGTGTCCACTGGCGTTTAGAGACTGAGAGGTGATGTTGTTGATACATATCGGGGGCGATTCTCCGATATGGAGCCCAAGTGTTGGAACCGGCATGAAGGCCGTCGCGTTTCACGACGGCACAAACTTGGCCCGGGTACGACCGATTCTGGCCCCCACAGGGGGTCAGCACGGCGTGGAGCAGTTCACACCGCTCCAGCCTCCTTTCGCGGCGCCCAACCCACGGATGTGCAGTTGGGTCGCACAAACCCGCGCATGCTCGGGGGACCTCATTAGCGCACCGGCCCCGACGCCCGGGGGGGTGGGGGAGAGGCCAGCCCGCCGATCGGTGTGCCCCGATCCCATCAGAGGCCACTCCCGGTGAAGAAGCCCCCCCCCCCCCGCAACAGGCCGCTCCCTGACCGTTCCCGCAGAGTTCCCACCGGCAGCAACCAGGGGTGAACGGTGCCGGCGGACTCTGTCGTATCCGTGTCGCCGCTCGGCCCATCCAGGCCGGAGAATCAGCAGCCCCGTCAATTCCAGTGGCCCGCGGCTGGCGCCGTGACAAATGCGCCGACGCAAATGGCGCCGATTCTACGCACCTCGGAAAATCGCGCGCTGGCGTCGGGGCATCATGGCACGTTTGCGGCGATTCTCTGGCTGACCGAGGATCCCGCTGATGGGGAATCAAGCTGTCGGAGAATCCTGCTGATGGAGAATCCCGCTGATGGAGAATCCCACTGACGGAGAATCCTGCTGACAGAGAATCCCGCTGACGGAGAATCCCGCTGACAGAGAATCCCACTGACAGAGAATCCTGCTGACGGAGAATCCCGCTGACAGAGAATCCCGCTGACAGAGAATCCTGCTGACAGAGAATCCCGCTGACGGAGAATCCCGCTGAGGGAAAATCCCGCTGACGGAGAATCCTGCTGATGGAGAATCCCGCTGACGGAGAATCCCGCTGACAGAGAATCCCGCTGATGGGGAATCCCGCTGTCGGAGAATCCCGCTGATGGGGAATCCCGCTGACAGAGAATCCCGCTGATGGGGAATCCCGCTAATGGGGAATCCCGCTGATGGGGAATCCATCCCAAGGCGTCTCCCATTGAAGATAGGGATGTGGAGAATATTCCTCTCCTAGAGGATCTGAGTCTTTGGAACCCTCTTCCCCGGGACAGCGGCGGAGGCAGGGTCACTGAATATCTTTCAGGAAGAGGTGGTCAGATTCTTAACTAACAACAGCGTGAAAGGTTATGGTGGGTCAGTGGAATCTGGTCCAGAGCCCCAGTCAGTTCAGATCGCATTGAATGGTGGAACAGTCCAGACGGGCTGAATGGCCTCCTCCCGATTCCTCCTAACTCATCAGTGGGGCTGGCAAGGTAGCACAGTGGTTAGCACTGCTGCTTCACAGCACCAGGGTCCCAGGTTCGATTCCCGGCTTGGGTCACTGCCTGTGCGGGGTCTGCATGTTCTCCCCGTGTCTGCGTGGGTTTCCTCCGGGTGCTCCGGTTTCCTCCCACAAGTCCCGAAAGACGTGCTTGTCAGGTGAATTGGACATTCTGAATTCTCCCTCTGTGTACCCGAACAGGCGCCGGAATGTGGCGACTAGGGGCTTTTCACAGTAACTTCATTGCAGTGTTAATGTGAGCCTACTTGTGACAATAAAGATTATTATTGTAATTATTACACTGGTTGTGGAGACAGTGGATGTGCCATTCGAAGGGAGAGTGGGTCTGGGTCAGCTGGTAGAATTCAGAGTCTCTGATCATGTTGCTGAATTGTGTGGAACACAAAACCAGTGAAGTATTTGTGACATTTACCGTTTTCCAACCTGATTAAAACCAAATGCTTGGTTTTGAGCTCCCCCTAATGGCTGAGTTAGGAACCACGATGTGGAGATGCCGTCGTTGGACTGGGGTGAGCACAGTAAGAAGTCTTACAACACCAGGTTAAAGTCCAACAGGTTTGTTTCAAATCACTAACTTTCGGAGCACTGCTCCTTCCTCAGGTGAATGGCGAGGTATGTTCCAGAAACATTTATATAGACAAAGTCAGAGATGCCAGATAATGCTCAGAATGCGACCATTTGCGGGTAATTAAGTCTTTACAGATACAGAGATAGGGGGTAACACCAGATTAAAGAGGTGTGAATTGTCTCCAGCCAGGACAGTTGGTAGGATTTCCCAAGCCCAGGCCAGATGGTGGGGGGTGGATGAAATACATACTCGTGCGACTCGGACATCGTTGTCTACCTCATACGCTGCAGGAAAGGATGTCCCGAAGCGTGGTACATTGGCGAGACCATGCAGACGCTGCGACAACGGATGAACGGACATCGCGCGACAATCACCAGGCAGGAGTGTTCCCTTCCAGTCGGGGAACACTTCAGCAGTCAAGGGCATTCAGCCTCTGATCTCCGGGTAAGCGTTCTCCAAGGCGGCCTTCAGGACGTGCGACAACGCAGAATCGCCGAGCAGAAACTTATAGCCAAGTTCCACACACGAGTGTGGCCTCAACCGGGGCCTGGGATTCATGTCTCATTATATTCACCCCCCCAGCATCTAGCCTGGGCTTGCGAAATCCTACCAACTGTCCTGGCTGGAGACAATTCACACCTCTTTAACCTGGGGTCACCCCTATCTCTGGCTCTGTAAATATTTAATTACCTGCAAATGCTCGCATTCTAAGCATTGTCTGGCATCTCTGACTTTGTCTACATATATATGTTTCTGGAACATACCTCTCCATTCACCTGAGGAAGGAGCAGTACTCCGAAAGCTAGTGTTTGTAACAAACCTGTTGGACTTTAACCTGGTGATGTCAGACTTCTTACTGAGTAACTTCTTACTTCTAACAGCAGAGTTAATGGAGTTATTCAGGCAGCAGGTCCTCAGTTGTAACAGGAACAACATTCAAAGGTTCGAATGGATCTGAGCAGACCTTTAACATTTCAGATCAACGGCCTTTCATTATGTCAGAACTGAAATGCTAACTTCATCTTTTGCCTCTTTCCACAGATGCTGTGAAACGTCTGATGTTTCCGCGCTGTAAGCTTTTTTTATTTTAGGTTTCTGGGATCTGCAGAGTTTGGCTTTTAGTTCCCATCGAATGAACTGATCTCAGCACAAGAGCGGTTTAGGGAACTTCAAACACTCAGAGCACGCTGATCTCCAGATACCCCACTGCTGTGTGACTGTGAGTGTGTGTAAGTGAGTGTGCTTGTGAATGTGTGTAAGTGAGTGTGTGTGAGTGTGTTCATGTGACTGTGTGCGTATGGGTGTGTGTGCGTGTGTGTGTTCATGTGAGTGTGTGCGTATGTGTGTGTGAGTGCGTGTGTGTGTTCATGTGAGTGTGTGCATTCATACAACATTACAGCGCAGTACAGGCCCTTCGGCCCTCGATGTTGCGCCGACCTGTGAAACCAATCTAAAGCCCATCTACACTATTCCCTTATCGTCCATATGTCTATCCAATGACCATTTGAATGCCCTTAGTGTTGGCGAGTCCACTACTGTTGCAGGCAGGTCATTCCACGCCCTTACTACTCTCTGAGTAAAGAATCTACCTTTGACATCTGTCTTGTATCTATCACCCCTCAATTTAAAGCTATGTCCTCTCGTGCTAGACATCACCATCCGAGGAAAAAGGCTTTCACTGTCCACCCTATCTAATCCTCTGATCATCTTGTATGCCTCAATTAAGTCACCTCTTAACCTTCTTCTCTATAACGAAAACAGCCTCAAGTCCCTCAGCCTTCCCTCATAAGATCTTCCCTCCATACCAGGCAACATTCTGGTAAATCTCCTCTGCACCCTTTCCAATGCTTCCACATCCTAGCTGTATGATGTGGGAGCTGGCTGTTCCCCTTGTGAATGGCAATGACCACATCTGCAGCAAGTGTTGGTTGCTGGAAGATCTCCGGCTCAGAATTGATGATCTGGAGTCTGAGCTTCAAACACTGCGGCACATCCGGGAGGGGGAGAGTTACCTGGACACTTTGTTTCAGGAGGCAGTCACACCTGGGAGATTAAGTAATTCACATTCAGTAACTGATCAGGGACATCAGAGTGTGACTGTAAGTGAGGCAGGCAGAGGGAACCTGAGTTCAGGAGTGCAGGAGCCTCAGCCCTTGACCTTGTCCAACAGGTATGAGACTCTTGCTCCCTGTATGGATGAGGAAAGGGGCTCTGGACAGGATGAGCCAACTGACCACGGTACCATGGTGCAGAAGGCCATTCAAGAGGGGGGAGTAAAAAGACAAGTAGTTGTTATAGGGGATTCTATAATTAGGGGGACAGATAGTATCCTATGCAAGCCGGATCGGGAGTCTCGCATGGTGTGTTGCCTGCCCGGTGCCAGGGTGCGGGACATCTCTGACCGGCTTGAAAGGATACTGGAGCGGGAGGGGGAGGATCCAGTTGTTGTGGTCCACGTTGGGACTAACAACATAGGTAAAGCTAGGTTGGAGGACCTGTTCAGGGACTATCAAGCACTAGGAAGAAAATTGAAGTACAGGTCCTCAAGGGTCATAATCTCTGGATTACTGCCCGAGCCACGTGCCAATTGGCATAGGGATAGGAAAATTAGGGAAGTAAACACGTGGCTAAGGGATTGGTGTGGGAAAGAGGGATTCCACTTCATGGGACATTGGCATCAGTTTTGGAACTGGGGGGATCTGTACCGTTGGGACGGTCTCCACCTGAACCGATCTGGAACCAGTGTTCTAGCGAAGAGGATAAATAGGGTGGTCAGTAGGACTTTAAACTTCTGAGTTGGGGGGAAGGGAAAGTGAAAGCGACAGGGAGCAGGGAGTTAAATGGCAAGATACGCAGGAGGATAACATGTAGGCAGGTGGATTTAAGCTTGAGGCAGACTAGGAATGCAACAAAAAGGAAGGATAACTTTGGACATCTTAGGACTTCCAATATCTGTACTGATAAGAAAGTTAACATTAAGGCACTTTACCTGAATGCTCGTAGCATTTGTAACAAAGTAGATGAACTAATGGCACAGATCATCGTGAATGATTATGATGTGGTAGGCATCACAGAGACATGGCTGCAGGGGGTTCAGGACTGGCAGTTAAACATCCAAGGATATACAACCTATCGAAAAGACAGGAAGGTGGGCCGAGGGGGTGGGGTTGCCTTGTTAGTTAAGAACAAAATTAAATCTATGGCACTAAACGACATAGGGTCGGATGATGTGGAGTCTGTGTGGGTAGAATTGAGGAACCACAAAGGCAAAAAAAACCATAATGGGAGTTATGTACAGACCGCCTAACAGTGGTCAGGACCAGGGGCGCAACATGTACCGGGAAATAGAAAAGGCATGTCAGAAAGGCAAGGTCACGGTGATCATGGGGGACTTCAATATGCAGGTGGATTGGGTAAATAACGTAGCCAGTGGATCCAAAGAAAAGGAATTCATGGAATGCTTACAAGATGGCTTTTTGGAACAGCTTGTCATGGAGCCCACAAGGGAGCAGGCTATTCTGGACCTAGTGCTATGTAATGAACCAGACTTTATTAAAGATCTTAAAGTAAGGGAACACTTAGGAAGCAGCGATCATAATATGGTTGAGTTCAGTCTGCAGTTTGAAAGAGAGAAGGCAAAATCGGATGTAATGGTGTTACAGTTAAATAAAGGTAATTACGAGGGCATGAGAGAGGAACTGGTGAAAATCAACTGGAAGCAGACCCTAGCAGGGAAGACAGTAGAGCAAAAATGGCAGGAGTTTGTATGCATAATTGAGGACACTGTACAGAGGTTCATCCCCAAGAAAAGAAAGATTATCCAGGGAGGGATTAGACAGCCATGGCTGACAAAGGAGGTCAGGAAATGTATCAAAGAAAAAGAGAGATCCTATAAAGTGGCCAAAAGCACCGGGAAATCAGAAGATTGGGAAGGCTACAAAAACAAACAGAGGTTAACAAAGAGACAAATAAGGAAGGAGAGGATCAAATATGAAGGCAGGCTAGCCAGTAATATAAGAAATGATAGTAAAAGTTTCTTTCAATACATAAGAAACAAACGTCAGGCCAAAGTAGACATTGGGCCAATTCAAACTGATTCTGGAAGGCTAGTGATGGGAGATGAGGAAATGGCTGGAGAACTTAATAAGTACTTTGCGTCTGTCTTCACAGTGGAAGACGTTAGTAATATCCCAAAAATTATAAAGGGTCAGGGGGCTGAGTTGAGTATGGTTGCCATTACAAAAGAGATGGTGCTAAAAAAGCTAAAAGGTCTTAAAATTGACAAATCTCCTGGCCCCGATGGGCTACATCCTAGAGTTCTGAGGGAGGTGGCTGAAGAAATAGCGGAAGCGTTGGTTGAGATCTTTCAAAAATCACTGGAGTCAGGGAAAGTCCCGGACGATTGGAAGATCGCTGTTGTAACCCCCTTGTTCAAGAAAGGATCAAGACAAAAGATGGAAAATTATAGGCCAATTAGCCTAACCTCGGTTGTTGGTAAAATTCTAGAATCGATCGTTAAGGATGAGATTTCTAATTTCTTGGAAGAGCAGGGTCGGATTAGAACAAGTCAACATGGATTTAGTAAGGGGAGGTCGTGCCTGACGAACCTGTTAGAATTCTCTGAGGAGGTGACAAGTAGGTTAGACCAGGGAAACCCAGTGGATGTGGTCTATCTGGATTTCCAAAAGGCCTTTGATAAGGTGCCACACAGGAGGCTGCTGAGTAAGGTGAGGGCCCATGGTGTTCGAGGTGAGCTACTGGCATGTGTTGAGGATTGGCTGTCTGACAGAAGGCAGAGAGTTGGGATAAAAGGTTCTTTTTCGGAATGGCAGCCGGTGACCAGCGGTGTCCCACAGGGTTCAGTGTTGGGGCCGCAGCTGTTCACCATATATATTAATGATCTGGATGAAGGGACTGGGGGCATTCTAGCGAAGTTTGCTGATGATACGAAGTTAGGTGGTCAGGCAGGTAGTGCTGAGGAAGTGGGGAGGCTGCAGAAGGATCTAGACAGTTTGGGAGAGTGGTGCAGGAAATGGCTGATGCATTTCAACGTGAGAAAATGTGAGGTCTTGCACTTTGGAAAAAAGAATCCAAGCATAGACTACTTTCTAAACGGTGAGAAAATTCATAATGCCAAAGTACAAAGGGATCTGGGAGTGCTAGTCGAGGATTCCCTAAAGGTAAACATGCAGGTTGAATCCGTGATTAAGAAAGCGAATGCTATGTTGTCATTTATCTCAAGAGGGTTGGAATATAAAAGCAGCGATGTGCTACTGAGCCTTTATAAGGCTCTGGTTAGGCCCCATTTGGAGTACTGTGTCCAGTTTTGGGCCCCACATCTCAGGAAGGACATACTGGCACTGGAGCGTGTCCAGCGGAGATTCACACGGATGATCCCTGGAATGGCGGGTCTAGCATATGAGGAACGGCTGGCGTTCCTGGGATTGTATTCATTGGAGTTCAGAAGGTTAAGGGGAGATCTAATAGAAACTTACAAGATAATACATGGCTTAGAAAGGATGGACGCAAAGAAACTGTTTCCGTTAGGCGAGGAGTCGAGGACCCGTGGGCACAGCCTTAGAATTAGAGGGGGTAAATTCAAAACAGAAATGCGGAGACATTTCTTCAGCCAGAGAGTGGTGGGCCTGTGGAATTCATTGCCGCAGAGTGCAGTGGAGGCCGGGACGCTAAATGGCTTCAAGGCAGAGATAGATAAATTCTTGATGTCGCGAGGAATTAAGGGCTATGGGGAGAATGCTGGGAGGTGGAGTTGAAATGCCCATCAGCCATGATTGAATGGCGGAGTGGACTCGATGGGCCGAATGGCCTTACTTCCACTCCTATGTCTTATGGTCTTATGGTCTTATCCTTCTATAATGCGGCGACCAGAATTGCACGCAATACTCCAAATGCGGCCACACCTGAGTTTTGTACAGCTGCAACATGACCTCATTGCTCCGAAACTCAATCCCTCTACCAATAAAGGCCAATACACCGTACGCCTTCTTAACAACCCTCTCAACCTGGGTGGCAACTTTCAGGGATCTATGAACATGGACACCGAGATCTCTCTGCTCATCCACACTGCCAAGAATCTTACCATTAGCCCAGTACTCTGCCTTTCTGTTATTCCTTCCAAAATGAATCACCTCACACTTTTCTGCATTAAACTTCATTTGCCACCTGTCAGCCCAGCTCTGCAGCTTATCTATGTCCCTCTGTAACTTGTAACATCCTTCCGCACTGTCCACAACTTACCGACTTTAGTGTCATCTGCAAATTTACTCACCCATCCTTCTACGCCCTCCTCCAGGTCATTTATAAAAATGACAAACAGCAGTGGCCCCAAAACAGATCCTTGTGGTACACAACTAGTAACTGGGCTCCAGGCTGAACATTTCCCATCAACCACCACCCTTTGTCTTCTTTCAGCTAGCCAATTACTGATCCAAACTGCTAAATTACCTTCAATCCCATGCCTCCGTATTTTCTGCAATAGCTTACCGTGGGTAACCTTATCAAACGCTTTACTGAAATCCATATACACCACATCAACCGCTTTAACCTCATCCACCTGTTTGGTCACCTCAAAGAACTCAATGAGGTTTGTGAGGCACGACATACCCTTCACAAAACCGCGTTGACTATCTCTAATCAAATTATTCCTTTCCAGATGATTATACATCCCATCTCTTATAAACCTTTCCAAGACTTTGTCCACAACAGAAGTAAGGCTCACTGGCCTATAGTTACCGGGTTTGTCTCTACTCCCCTTCTTGAACGATGGGACAACATTTGCTATCGTCCAGTCTTCTGGCACTATTCCTGTCGACAAAGATGACTTAAAGATCAAAGCCAAAGGTTCAGCAATCTCCTCCCTAGCTTCCCAGAGAATCCTAGGATAAATCCCATCCGGCCCAGGGGACTTATCTATTTTCACTCTTTCCAGAATCGCTAACACCTCCTCCTTATGAACCTCAAGTCCTTCTAGTCTAGTAGCCTGTATCTCAATATTCTCCTCGACAACATTGTCTTTTTCCTGCGTGAATACTGATGAAAAATATTCATTTAGCACCTCTCCTATCTCCTCGGACTCCACATACAACTTCCTACTACTGTCCTTGACTGGCCCTACTCTTACCCGAGTCATTCTTTTATTCCTGACATACCTATAGAAAGCTTTAGGGTTATTCTTGACCCTACCTGCCAAAGACTTTTCATGTCCTCGCTTGGCTCTTCTTAGCTCTCTCTTTAGGTCTTTCCCAGCTAACTTGTAACTCTCGAGCGCCCTAACTGAGCCTTCACATCTCATCCTTACATAAGCCTCCTTCTTCCTCTTGACAAGTGTTTCAACTACTTTAGTAAACCACGGTTCCCTCACTCGACCACTTCCTCCCTGCCTAACAGGTACATACTTATCAAGGACACGCAGTAGCTGTTCCTTGAACAAGCTCCACATTTCCATTGTGCCCATCCCCTGCAGTTTCCCTCCCCATCCGATGCATCCTAAGTCTTGCCTCATTGCATCATAATTGCCTTTCCCCCAGATATAACACTTGCCTGCGGTATATACATCGCTTTACATCGCTAAAGTAAACATAATCGAATTGTGGTCACTATCACCAAAGTGCTCACCTACCTCCAAATCTAGCACCTGTCCTGGTTCATTACCCAGTACCAAATCCAATACGGCCTCGCATCTTGTTGGTCTATCTACATACTGCATCAGGAAACCCTCCTGCACACATTGGACAAAAACAGACCCATCTAAAGTACTCGAACTATAGCGTTTCCAGTCAATATTGGAAAGTTAAATTCCCCCATAACAACAACCCTGTTACTTTTGCTCCTATCCAGAATCATCTTTGCAATCATAAGAACATAGGAACATAAGAACTAGGAGCAGGAGTCGGCCATCTGGCCCCTCGAGCCTGCTCCGCCATTCAATTAGATCATGGCTGATCTTTTGTGGACTCAGCTCCACTTTCCGGCCCGAACACCATAACCCTTAATCCCTTTATTCTTCAAAAAACTATCTATATTTACCTTAAAAACATGTAATGAAGGAGCCTCAACTGCTTCACTGGGCAAGGAATTCCATAGATTCACAACCCTTTGGGTGAAGAAGTTCCTCCTAAACTCAGTCCTAAATCTACTTCCCCTTATTTTGAGGCTATGCCCCCTAGTTCTGCTGTCACCCGCCAGTGGAAACAACCTGCCCGCATCTATCCTATCTATTCCCTTCATAATTTTAAATGTTTCTATAAGATCCCCCCTCATCCTTCTAAATTCCAACGAGTACAGTCCCAGTCTACTCAACCTCTCCTCATAATCCAACCCCTTCAGCTCTGGGATTAACCTAGTGAATCTCCTCTACACACCCTCCAGCGCCAGTACGTACTTTCTCAAGTAAGGAGACCAAAACTGAACACAATACTCCAGGTGTGGCCGCACTAACACCTTATACAATTGCAACATAACCTCCCTAGTCTTAAACTCCATCCCTCTAGCAATGAAGGACAAAATTCCATTTGCCTTCTTAATCACCTGTTGCACTTGTAAACCAACCTTCTGTGACTCATGCACTAGTACACCCAAGTCTCTCTGAACAGCGGCATGCTTTAATATTTTATCGTTTAAATAATAATCCCGTTTGCTGTTATTCCTACCAAAATGGATAACCTCACATTTGTCAACATTGTATTCCATCTGCCAGACCCGAGCCCATTCACTTAACCTATCCAAATCCCTCTGCAGACTTCCAGTATCCTCTGCACTTTTCGCTTTACCACTCATCTTAGTGTCATCTGCAAACTTGGACACATTGCCCTTGGTCCCCAACTCCAAATCATCAATGTAAATTGTGAACAATTGTGGGCCCAACACGGATCCCTGCGGGACACCACTAGCTACTGATTGCCAACCAGAGAAACACACATTTATCCCAACTCTTTGCTTTCTATTAATTAACCAATCCTCTATCCATGCTACTACTTTACCCTGAAATGCCATGCATCTTTATCTTATGCAGCAACCTTTTGTGTGACACCTTGTCA
The DNA here is from genome assembly GCF_902713615.1 of Scyliorhinus canicula. NCBI lineage: Eukaryota > Metazoa > Chordata > Chondrichthyes > Carcharhiniformes > Scyliorhinidae > Scyliorhinus > Scyliorhinus canicula. The sequence goes on from NC_052168.1 coordinate 20,987,833, forward strand.
AAGGCTTTCTGGAAATCCAGATACACCTCATCCATCGGCTCCCCGTTATCTACTGCACTGGTAATGTCCTCAAAAAATTCCACTAAATTAGTTAGGCACGACCTGCCTTTTACGAACCCATGCTGCGTCTGCCCAATGGGACAATTTCTATCCAGATGCCTCGCAATTTCTTCCTTGATGATAGATTCCAGCATCTTCCCTATTACCGAAGTTAAACTCACTGGCCTATAATTTCCTGCTTTCTGCCTCCCTCCTTTTTTAAACAGTGGCGTCACGTTTGCTAATTTCCAATCCCCCGGGACCACCCCAGAGTCTAGTGAATTTTGGTAAATTATCACTAGTGCATCTGCAATTTCCCTAGCCATCTCTTTTAGCACTCTGGGATGCATTCCATCAGGGCCAGGAGACTTGTCTACCTTTAGCCCCATTAGCTTGCCCATCACTCCCTCCTTAGTGATAACAATCCTCTCAAGGTCCTCACCTGTCATAGCCTCATTTCTATCAGTCGCTGGCATGTTATTTGTGTCTTCCACTGTGAAGACCGACCCAAAAAGCCTGTTCAGTTCCTCAGCCATTTCCTCATTTCCCATTATTAAAACTCCCTTCTCATCCTCTAAAGGACCAATATTTACCTTAGCCACTCTTTTTTGTCTTATATATTTGTAAAAACTTTTACTGTCTGTTTTTATATTCTGAGCAAGTTTACTCTCATACTCTATCTTACTCTTCTTTATAGCTTTTTTAGTAGCTTTCTGTTGCCCCCTAAAGATTTCCCAGTCCTCTAATCCTTTCCTCTACATCTCTGGAACTTTTCGGAGGCCTATAAAAAACCCCTAACAGGGTGCCCTCTTCTTTCCTGTTTCTAACCTCAGCCATTACTACCCCAGTAGATGAGTCCTCATCAAACGTCCTTTCTGCCGCTGTAATACTGTCCTTGACTAACAATGCCACCCCTCCCTCTCTTTCACCACCTTCCCTGAGCTTACTGAAATATCTAAACCCCGGCACCTGCAACAACCATTCCTGTCCCTGCTCTATCCATGTCTCCGAAATGGCCACAACATTGAAGTCCCAGGTACTAACCCATGCCGCAAGCTCACCCACCTTATTCCGGATGCTCCTGGCATTGAAGTAGACACATTTTAAACCACCTTCCTGCCTGCCGGTACACTCCTGCAACTTTGAAACCTTACTCATGACCTCACTACTCTCAACCTCCTGTATACTGGAGCTACAATTCAGGTTCCCAATCCCCTGCTGAACTAGTTTAAACCCTCCCGAAGAGCATTAGCAAATTTCCGGCTTCGGGTCACTGTCTGTGAGGAGTTTGCATGTTCTCCCCGTGTCTGCATAGGTTTCCTCCGGGGGCTCCGGTTTCCTCCCACAGGCCAAAGATGTGCAGGTTAGATGGATTGGCCATGATAAATTGCCCCTTCGTGCCCATAGTGTCCAAAGATGATAGGTAGGGCGATAGGGATAGGGTGGAGGCGTGGGCTGAAGTTTATGGAGGGCGCATGGTTCCTCCATGTGTGTGGGTGTCAATTATTGTGAATGTACGTGTGTGAATGTGTGAAATTTTGAGTGAGTGTGAATGTGAGTGGGTGTGCTTGTGAGTGTATGTGTAAGTGCGAGCGAGTGTTTCTTTTTGACGAGGTTCTGGGTGTGTCTGTGTGACTGTGTGTTTATGTGTGTGAGAGCACGTGTGAACACATGAAAGTGTGTGTGAGAGAGTGTGTGTGACCGTGTGAATGTGAGTGAGTCTGAGTGTTTGTCTGAGTGAGTTTGAGTGTGAAGAGGCAGTACAGGACCTGGTATTGGCAAATGAGCCTGGACAGGTGGTTGAGGTTTCAGTGGGGGAATATTTTGGGAGTAGTGACCACAATTCCGGAAGTTTTGGGGTACTTTTGGACAGGGATGAGGGTAAGGGTTAAGGTGCTAAACTGGGGAAAGGCAAATTACGATAAAATTAGACGGGAATTGAAGAATTTGGATTGGGTGCGGCTCTAGGAGGCTAAATCAACATCGGACATGTGGGAGTCTTTCAAGCAACAGTTGATTAGGATTCAGGAAAGTTACGTTCCTGAGATAACAAAGGATAAGTATGGGAGGTTTAGGGAGCCTTGGATAACGAGGGATATTATGAACCTCATCAAAAAGGAGAAGGAGACTTTTGTACGATCGAGGAGGGTGGGGACAGTCGAAACCCTTGAAGAGTACAAAGAAAGTCGGAAGGTAGTGAAGCGGGAAATTAGGAGGGCTAGGAGGGGTCATGAAAAGTCCTTGGCAAGTAGGATGAAGGTGAATCCCAAAGCTTTTTATTCATATATAAAAAGCAAGAGGGTGGCCAGGGAAAGGATTGGACCACTGAAAGACAGTGTGTTGAGCCTATGTGTTGAGCAGAAGGCTGCGGAGGGCAAATCACTGAATGTCTTTCAGGCAGAGATAGATTGGCTCTTGATAATAAGGGGATCAGGGGTTATGGGGAGAAGGCAGGAGAAATGGGAAATCGACTGTGGATATCCAAGGAAATAAGGGAGAGTATCAAATTGAAGGAAAAAGCATACAAAGTAGCAAAGATTAGTGGGAGACCAGAGGACTTGGAAATCTTTAGGGGGCAACAGAAAGCTACTAAAAAAGCTATAAAGAAGAGTAAGATAGAGTATGAGAGTAAACTTGCTCAGAATATAAAAACAAATAGTAAAAGTTTCTACAAATACATTAAACAAAAAAGAGTGGCTAAGGTAAATATTGGTCCTTTAGAGGATGAGAAGGGGGATTTAATAATGGGAGATAAGGAAATGGCTGAGGAACTGAACAGGTTTTTGGGGTTGGTCTTCACAGTGGAAGACACAAATAACATGCCAGTGACTGATCGAAATGAGGCTATGACAGGTACATAGAACATAGAACATAGAACAGTACAGCACAGAACAGGCCCTTCGGCCCTCAATGTTGTGCCGAGCCATGATCACCCTACTCAACCCACGTATCCACCCCACACCCGTAACCCAACAACCCCCCCTTAACCTTACTTTTATTAGGACACTACGGGCAATTTAGCATGGCCAATCCACCTAACCCGCACATCTTTGGACTGTGGGAGGAAACCGGAGCACCCGGAGGAAACCCACGCACACAGGGGGAGGACGTGCAGACTCCACACAGACAGTGACCCAGCCGGGAATCGAACCTGGGACCCTGGAGCTGTGAAGCATTTATGCTAACCACCATGCTACCCTGCTGCCCCTTAGAGGCAGGTGAGGACCTTGAGAGGATTGTTATCATTAAGGAGGTAGTAATGGGCAAGCTAATGGGGCTAAAGGTAGACAAGTCTCCTGGCCCTGATGGAATGCATCCCAGAGTGCTAAAAGAGATGGCTAGGGAAATTGCAGATGCACTAGTGATAATTTACCGAAATTCACTAGACTCTGGGGTGGTCCCGGTGGATTGGAAATTAGCAAACGTGACACCACTGTTTAAAAAAGGAGGTAGGCAGATGATACCAAGGTTGGTGGAGTGGCAGATAGTGTTGAGGACTGTCAGAAGATACAGCGGAACATAGATAGGTTGGAGACTTGGGCAGAGAAATGGCAAATGGAGTTTAAACCGGACAAATATGAGGTAATGCATTTTGGTAGGTCTACCATAGAGGGGAATTATACTGTAAATGGCAAAGCTCTCAGGAATATAGAAAGTCAGAGATATCTTGGGTGTACAGGTCCACAGATTACTATTTTTAAGATGATTTGAATTACTTTTTTAAAATTTGACTTAAATAACTATTTTGCGTTGATTTAAATTACTATTTTTAAGTTGACTGCAATAACGTTTAAAATTTCAATTCAATAACTATTTTTAATTTGTTGTCAGATCAAGAACAAGAACAAAGAACAAAGAAAATTACAGCACAGGAACAGGCCCTTCGGCCCTCCCAGCCTGCGCCGATCTAGATCCTTTATCTAAACCTGTCGCCTATTTTCCAAGGATCTACTTCCCTCTGTTCCCGCCCATTCATATATCTGTCTAGATGCATCTTAAATGATGCTATCGTGCCGGCCTCTACCACCTCCGCTGGCAAAGCGTTCCAGGCACCCACCACCCTCTGCGTAAAAAACTTCCCACGCACATCTCCCTTAAACTTTCCCCCTCTCACCTTGAAATCGTGACCCCTTGTAACTGACACCCCCACTCTTGGAAAAAGCTTGTTGCTATCCACCCTGTCCATGGCTCTCATAATTTTGTAGACCTCAATCAGGTCCCCCCTCAACCTCCGTCTTTCCAATGAAAACAATCCTAATCCACTCAACCTTTCTTCATAGCTAGCACCCTCCATACCAGGCAACATCCTGGTGAACCTCCTCTGCACCCTCTCTAAAGCATCCACATCCTTCTGGTAATGTGGCGACCAGAACTGCACGCAGTATTCCAAATGTGGCCTAACCAAAGTCCTATACAACTGTAACATCACCTGCCAACTCTTGTACTCAATACCCCGTCCAATGAAGGCAAGCATGCTGTATGCCTTCTTGACCACTCTATCCACCTGCGTTACCACATTCAGGATACAATGGACATGAACTCCCAGATCTCTCTGTACATCAATTTTCCCCAGGACTCTTCCATTGACCGTATAGTCCGCTCTTAGTCTGGATTGAACTCCATCTGCCATTTCTATGCCCAACTCTCCAATCTGTCTATATTTTACATTCCTCTGACAGTCTCCCTCGCTATCTGCAACTCCACCAATCTTAGTATCATCTGCAAACTTGCTAATCAGACCACCTATACCTTCCTCCAGATCATTTATGTATTTCACAAACAGTGGTCCGAGCACGGATCCCTGTGGAACACCACTAGTCACCTTTCTCCATTTTGAGACACTCCCTTCCACCACTACTCTCTGTCTCCTGTTGCCCAGCCAGTTCTTTATCCATCTAGCTAGTACACCCTAAACCCCATACACCTTCACTTTTTCCATCAACCTGCCATGGGAAACTTTATCAAACGCCTTATTGAAGTCCATGTATATGACATCTACAGCCCTGCCCTCAACAATTAACTTTGTCACTTCCTCAAAGAATTCTATTAGGTTTGTAAGACATGACCTTCCCTGCACAAAACCATACTGCCTATCATTAATAAGTCTATTTTCTTCCAAATGTGAACAGATCCTATCCCTCAGTATCTTCTCCAACAGTTTGCCTACCACTGACGTCAAGCTCACAGGTCTATAATTCCCTGGATTATCCCTGCTACCCTTCTTAAACAAAGGGACAACATTAGCAATTCTCCAGTCCTCCGGGACCTCACCCGTGCTCAAGGATGCTGCAAAGATATCTGTTAAAGCATCAACTATTTCGACCCTCGCTTCCCTCAGTAACCTGGGATAGATCCCATCCAGTCCTGGGGACTTGTCCACCTTAATGTCTTTTAGAATACCCAAAACTTCCCCCTTCCTTATGCCGATTTGACCTAGAGTATTTCAACGTCCATCCTAACCTCAACATCTGTCATGTCCCTCTCCTTGGTGAATACCGATGCAAAGTACTCATTAAGAATCTCACCCATTTCCTCTGACTCCACGCTTAAATTCCTTCTTTTGTCTTTGAGTGGGCCAATCGTTTCTCGAGTTACCTTTTTGCTCCTTATATTATTATTGTTAGCCAAAGATATTTCATGACTCTTTATTGAGCGTTTGAGATTTGTCCTACTTTCCCGATATTCCTCCAAAGCTTCATCAGTTTTGAGTTGCCTCGATCCTATGTATGCTTCCTTTTTCATCTTAGCTAGTCTCACAATTCCACCCGTCATCCATGGTTCCCTAATCTTGCCATTTCTGTCCCTCATTTTCACAGGGACATGTCTGTCCTGCACTCTAATCAACCTTTCCTTAAAAGACTCTCACATTTCAAATGATTTACAGCTGCTCCCAATCCACATTCCCTAGCTCCTGCCGAATTTTGTTATACTCTGCCTTTCCCCAATTTAGCACTCTTCCTTTCGGACCACTTTGGGCATTTGGGCAAAGACAAAGAGAGTCTTTGTCCATGGGCATTCTAAAACTTACGGAATTGTGATCGCTATTCCCAAAGTAATCACCGACTGAAACTTCAACAACCTGCCCGGGATCATTCCCCAATACCAGGTCTAGTATGGCCCCTTCCAGAGTTGGACTATTTACATACTGCTCTAAAAAAAACTCTCCTGCATGCTCCTTACAAATTCTGCTCCATCTACGCCTCCAACACTACATGAATCCCATTCAATGTTGGGGAATGTTAAAATCTCCCACCACGACCACCCTATTGCTCCTACATTTTTCTATAATCTGTCTACATATTTGTACCTCTACTTCACACTCGCTTTTGGGAGGCCTGTAATAAAGTCCCAACAATGTTACTGCTCCCTTCCTGTTTCTTAGCTCTACCCATATTGCCTCCATCGTGCCCTCCTTAATCACAGCTGTGATATCCTCTCTGACCAGTAATGCAACTCCTCCACCCCTTTTACCTCCCTCTCTATCCCTCCTGAAGCTATACCCTGGGATATTTGGTTGCCAATCTTGCCCTTCCCTCAACCAAGTCTCAGTAATACCAATAACATCATATTCCCAGGTACTAATCCAAGCCCTAAATTCATCTGCCTTTGATGAACTTTGATGTTTATCTGCTGCACTTCCCGCAGTAAAACTAATGCACCTCAGACCACCTGTCCCTTTGCGTTCATCATCTCTTCCCTGTCTACTCTTCCCCTTATTCACAATGAGTTTATTATCTAGTACCTTACTGGATTTAGTTGCTGCCTCTTTACTGACCTCTAACTTCCTAATCTGGTTCCCATCCCCCTGCCACATTAGTTTAAAACCTCCCCACCAGTGTTAGCAAAAGCACCCCTAGGACATTGGTTCCAGTCCTGCCCAGGTGTAGACCATCCAATTTGGAATGTTCTCGCCGCCTCCAGAACCGGTTCTAATATCCCTAAAATCTGAACCCCTCCCTCCTGCACCATCTCTCAAGCCACGTATTCATTCTGACTATCCTTGAATTTCTACTCTGACTGTCTCGTGGCACTGGTAGCAATCCTGAGATTTCTACCTTTGAGGTCCTACTTTTTAACTTATCTCCTAACTCCATAAATTCTGATTGTAGGACCTTATCCCATTTTTTACCTATATCGTTTTGTGCCTATATGCACCACGACAACTGGCTGTCCACCCCCCCCCCCCCCGTTCAGTATGTCCTGCAGCTGATCTGAGACATCCCTGACCCGTGCTCCCGGGAGGCAACATACCATTCGGGAGTCTTGTTTTTGACCACAGAAACGCCTGTCTACTCCCCTTCCAGTCTTTTTCCCGCCCTTCTGTGCAGCAGAGCCAGCCACGGTGCCATGAACCTGGCTACTACTGCCTTCCCCTGGTGAATCATCTCCCCCAACAGTATCCAAAACGGTATACCTGTTTTGGAGGGAGATGACCGCAGGGGACAACTGCACTGCCTTTCTGCTCTTTCTCTGCCTTTTGGTCAACCATTCCCTTTCTCCCTCACAACACCTAATCTGCGGTGTGACCAACTCACTGAACGTGCTATCCACGACCTCCTCAGTATCGCGGATGCTCCAAAGTGAGTCTATCCGCAGCTCCAGAGCCGTCATGCGGTCTAACAGGAGCTGCAGCTGGACACACTTCCCGCACATGAAGGAGTCAGGGGCATTGGGCGCGTTCCTTAACTGACTACAAATTAAAATAATTAATAGGTGAAAGGAATAAAGATTTTGCTTCCCAATTACAATACTTACCAACACACGAAGAGTTAAATTTTTCCCAGCTACTGCTAATTGGAGCACTTCCCTTACCAGCCAATCAGGTCACTGCTTTGCTGCGATGTCACTCTTCAAATTTATCCCCTGTGGGCACTGTTTAAGCAGCGAAGCAGCTCCGCCCACTCCAACAGCTGAATTCCTGTCGAAAAGACTCGAATCCGCGAAGCAGCTAGTTTAAATACTCACCGCTCGACTCTGTAGCTCCGCCCACCCCAACAGCTGAATTCCCGCCGAAAAGACTCGAATCCGCGAAGCAGCTCCGCCCACTCCAACAGCTGAATTCCCGCCGAAAAGACTCGAATCCGCGAAGCAGCTAGTTTAAATACTCACCGCTCAACTCTGTAGCTCCGCCCACTCCAACAGCTGAATTCCCGCTTAAAAAAGAGGTATAAATACTCAGTCTTTTTTTAAAAACATCTAATTAAATAGTATCCAGGGATTGGATTTAATCTGACGCCAAACCAGCTTTCTAACGTTTTATTTCAAAGGTTTAATTTAAAGGAATAAATCATGGCAGGACAGCTCAAAGGCGTGGTTTGTTCCTCTTGCTCCATGTGGCAGGCTGGGGACAGTTCCAGCCCTCAGGGTCAACATGTGTGCAGCAAGTGTCTCCAGTTTCAGCTCCTGGAAGCTCGGGTTTCAGAGCTGGAGCGGCGGCTGGAGACGCTGTGGAGCATCCACGAGTCAGAGAGTATCGTGGGTAGCACTTATAGAGAGGAGGTCACATTGCAGGCTCATACTCCGCCAGACAGAGCAAGAGAGCGAGGCAGGCAGTGCAGGAATCTCCTGTGGCCATTCCCCTGCAGAACAGATATACCACTTTGGATACTGTTGAGGGGAATGGCCTCTCAGGGGAAAGCAGCAGCAGCCTAACCCATGGCACCATGGTTGGTTCTGCTGCAGAGGGGAGGGGTAATAAGTGTGACAGTGCAATAGTTATCGGGGATTCAATTGTAAGTGGAATAGACAGGCGTTTATGTTGCCGCAAACGAGACTCCAGGATGGTATGTTGTCTCCCTGGTGCTAGGGTCAAGGATCTCTCTGAGCGGGTACAGGACATTCTGGAGGGGGAGGTACACAGTGATTGTGGTACACATCGATACAAAACACACAGGTTAAAAAAAGGGATGAGGTCCTAAAAGCTGAATACAGAGAGCTAGGAAGGAAGTTAAGTCGGACCTCCAAGGTAGTGATCTCAGGATTACTACCAATGCCACGTGCTAGTCAGAGTAGAAATGACTGTTGTTTAGCACAGGGCTAAATAGCTGGCTTTGAAAGCAGACCAAGGCAGGCCAGCAGCATGGTTCAATTCCTGTACCAGCCTCCCCGAACAGGCGCCGGAATGTGGCGACTGGGGGCTTTTCACTGTAACTTCATTTGAAGCCTACTCGTGACAATAAGCGATTTTCATTTCATTTCATTTTATTTCAAATGACAGGATATATAGGATGAATACGTGGCTGAAGGGATGGTGTGAGCGGGAGGGCTTCAGATTCCTGTGGCATTGGAACCGGTTCTGGGGGAGGTGGGATCTGTACAAACTGGACGGTTACACCTGGGCAGGACTGGAACTGATGTCCTATTTGCTAGAGCGCTTGGGGGGGGTTTAAAATAAAATTCCAGGGGGGGGGGGGGAGACCTACGCAAGGCGTCAGAGAAAGAGGGAGCAAGGACAGGGAAAAAGGTAGAAAAGTGAATTAGAAAAGTGATAGGTGGAGAAACAAAGGGCTAAATTCAAACAGGGCAGTAGAGAAAAATATTGGCAGCAAGACAAGCATTGTGAAAAAGACAAACTTAATGCCTCTGTGCCTTAATGCATGGAACATTTGCAATAAAGTGGATGAACTAATTGCGCAGATAGATATAAATGGGTATGATATAATTGGGATTACGGAGACATGGCTGCAGGGGGAACAGGGATGGGATCTGAATGTCCCAGGGTTCTCAGTACTTAGGAAGGACAGATATAAAAGAAACGCTGGTGGTGTGCCACTGCTGGTTAAAGAGGAAATTAACATAATAGTGAGAAAGGATATTTGCTCTGCCAATGTGGAATCAGTATGGGTAGAGTTGAGATATACCAAGGGACAGAAAACATTAGTGGGTGTCATATATAGACCCCCAAACTGCACTGGTGAGGTTGGGAATGGCATTAAACAAGAAATTAGTGATAGATGTAATAAGGGAATATCGATGATCATGGGTGATTTTAATATTCACATAGATCGGGCAAATTAAATTAGCCACAATGCCGTAGAGGAGGAATTCCTGGAGTGTATACTGGATGGTTTTCTTGACCAATATGTGGAGGTACCAACTAGAGAGCAGGTCATCTTAGACTGGGTACTGTGTAATGAGAAGGGAATTATTGCTAATCTGGCTCTTGGGGATGAGCGACCATAACATGTTAGAATTCTTTATCAAGATGGAGAGTGAAGTTGTTGATTCGGAGACTGGGGTGCTGAATCTTAATATAGGGAACTATGAGGATAGGAGGCGTGAGTTGGCCGACAGATATGTGAAGAGAAAGCAATTGGTAAAGAGAAATGTCGGCCCCCTACAGACAGAAACAGGGGAATGCATAATAATGGACAAAGAAATGGCTGAGCAATTAAATACATACTTTGGTTCTGTCTTCACAAATGAGGACACAAATCAGATCTCAGAAATGATGGAGAATGAAAGGTTTAGTGAGAGGGAAGAACTGAGGGAGGTCAGCTTCAGTAGAGAAATGGTGTTGGGAAAACTGATGGGATTGAGGGCGGATAAATCCCAAGGGGCTGAGAATTTGCATCCCAAGGTGCTTAAGGAGGTGGCTCGGGAAATAGTGGATGCATTGATGGTCATCTTCCGGGATTCTATAGACTCTGGAACTGTCCCTGCAGGTTGGAGGGTAGCTCACGTCACTCCGATATTCAAAAAGGGAGGTAGAGAGAAAGCAGGGAATTATAGACTAGGAAGCCGAACATCGGTAATGGGGAAAATGCTGGAATCCATTATCAAGGACTTTATAGCGGAACATTTAGAAAGCAGTGGCAGGATCAGTCAGAGTCAGCATGGATTTATGAAGGGAAAATCATGCTTGACAAATCTGTTGGAATTCTTTGAAGAGGGAGCCAGTTCAGTTGACAAGGGGGAACCAGTCGATGTGGTATATTTGGAATTTCAGAAGGCGTTTGACAAAGTTCCGCATAAGAGATTATTGTGCAAAATTAAAGTGGATTGGGGGAAATACATTGAGGTGGATAGAAAACTGGTTGGCAGAGAGGAAACAAAGAGTAGGGATTAATGGGTCCTTTTCAAATTGGCAGACAGTAACCAGTGGGGTACCAGGGATCGGTGCTGGGACCCCAGCTCTTCACAATATAAATTAATGATTTGGATGAGGGAACAAAATGTAACATCTCAAAGTTTGCAGATGATACCAAGTTGGGTGGGAGGGTGAATTGTGACGAGGATGCAGGGATCCTACAGCAAGATCTGGACAGGTTGGGCGAGTGGGCAAACCAATGGCAGATGCAGTATAATTTGGATAAGTGTGAGGTTATTCACTTTGAAAGCAAAAACAGGAAGGCAGATTACTACCTGAATGGTTGTAAATTGGGAGAGGGGTGTGTGCAGCAGGACCTGGGTGTCCTTGTGCACCATTCGCTGAAGGTAAGCATGCAGGTGCAGCAGGCGATAAAGAAGGCTAATGGTATGTTGGCCTTCATTGCGAGAGGTTTCGAGTATAGAAGCAGGGATGTGTTGCTGCAATTGTACAGGGCCTTGGTGAGGCCACGCCTGGAGTATTGTGTGCAGTTTTGGTCTCCTTCTCTGAGGAAGGATGTTCTTGCTCTCGAGGGAGAGCAGCTAAGGTTTACCAGACTGATTCCAGGGATGGCGGGACTGTCATATGAGGAGAGATTGACTAGGTTGGGATTGTTCTCGCTGGAGTTCAGAAGAATGAGGGGGGATCTCATAGAGACGTATAAAATTCTAACAGGACTAGACAGGGTAGATGCAGGGAAGTTGTTACCAATGATGGGTGTGTCCAGAACCAGGGTTCACAGTCTGAGGATTCAGGGTAAACCATTTCGGACAGAGATAAGGAGACATTTTTTCACCCAAAGAGTGGTGAGCCTGTGGAATTCATTACCACAGGAAGTGGTTGATGCTGAAAGTTTGAATATATTCAAGAGGCGGCTGGATATAGCACTTGGGGAGAATGGGATCAAAGGCTATGGGGAGAAAGCAGGATTAGGCTATTGAGTTGGATGATCAGCCATGATCGTGATGAATGGCGGAGCAGGTTCGAAGGGCCAAAAGGCCTCCTCCCACTCCTATCTTCTATGTATCAATGTATCTATGTGCGGGGCTTCAGGCTTCTGTATCTTCTGCCTGATGGAAGGGTCTGGAAGAAGGCAATGCCTGGGTGGGAGGGGTCGCTGATAATGCTGCCTGCCTTCCTGAGGCAGCAGGAGGTGTAGACAGAATCAATGTGAGGGTGGCAAGGTTGTGTGATGGATTGGGCTGAGTTCACCACACTCTGTAGTTTCTTGCTATCTTGGGCCGAGCAGTTGCCATACCAGGCTGTGATGCAGCCGGATAGGATGCTCTCTATCGCACATCTGTAGAAGTTTGCGAGAGTCGATGCAGACATGCCAAATTTCTTTAGCTTCCGTCGGGAGTAGAGACATTGTTGCATCAACGTGAGTGGACTAGGACAGACTGTTGGTGATGGTGACCCCCAGTAACATAAAGCTATTGACCACTTTGGAACCATTGATGCAGACGGGAGTGTGTGTTGTTCTGTGCTTCCTGAAGTCGATGATCAGTTCCTGGGCCTTTCCAACATTTAGAGAGAGGTTGTTTTCGGTACACCATGCAACCAAGTGATTTATCTCCCTCCTGTAGTCTGATTCGTCATTGTTTGAGATACGGCCCACCACAGTCATCCCAGAGGACTGGAAAGTGGCCAATATTAAACCCCTGTTTAATAAGGGAGGGAGATAGAAGACGGGAAATTATAGGCCGGTTAGCGTGACTTTGGTCATTGGTAAGATTTACGAGTCCATTAGAGATGAGATTGCGGAAGTGCTTGGTAAAACAGGACTGAGTTTTCACGGCTTCGTGAAGGGCAATTCATGTCTGACAAATCTGTTAGATTTCTTTGAGGAGGTAACAAGGAAGTTAGACAAAGGAGAACCAGTGGACTTCATTTATTTCGATTTCCAGAAGGCCTTTGACAAGGTGCCGCATAGGAGACTGTTAAATAGGTTAAGAGCCCATGGTGTTCAGGGTAAGATCCTGGCATGGATAGAGGATTGGCTGACTGGCAGAAGGCAGAGAGTGGGGATAAAGGGTCTTTTTCAGGATGGCAGCCGGTGACTAGTGGTGTGCCTCAGGGGTCGGTGCTGGGACCACAACTTTTCACAATATACATTAATGAACTGGAAGAAGGAACTGAAGGCACTGTTGCTAAGTTTCCAGATGATACAAAGATCTGTAGAGGGACAGGTAGTATTGAGGAAGCAAGGGGGCTGCAGAAGGACTTGGACAAGCTAGGAGATTGGACAATGAAGTGGCAGATGGAATACAATGTGGAAAAGTGTGAGGTAATGCACTTTGGAAGGAGAAATGGAGGTCTGGACTATTTTCTAAATGGGGAATTGATTAGGAAATCAGAAGCACAAAAGGACTTGGGAGTCCTTGTTCACAATTCTCTTAAGGTTAACGTGCAGGTTCAGTCAGCAGTTAGGAAGGCAAATGAAATGTTAGCATTCACGTCAAGAGGGCTAGAATACAAGACCAGGGATGTACTTCTGAGGCTGTATAAGGCTCTGGTCAGACCCCATTTGGAATATTGTGAGCAGTTTTGGGCCTATATCAGACTAAAGGGACGATCCTTTAAAACAGGGGTGAGAAGGAATTTCTTCAGCCAGAGGGTGGTGAATCTGTGGAACTCTTTGCCGCAGGAGGCTGTGGAGGCCAAATCACTGAGTGTCTTTAAGACAGAGATAGATAGGGTCTTGATCAATAAGGGGATCAGGGGTTATGGGGAGAAGGCAGGGGCAGCAGGGTAGCATGGTGGTTAGCACAAATGCTTCACAGCTCCAGGGTCCCAGGTTCGATTCCCGGCTGGGTCACTGTCTGTGTGGAGTCTGCACGTCCTCCCCGTGTGTGCGTGGGTTTCTTCCGGGTGCTCCGGTTTCCTCCCACAGTCCAAAGATGTGCGCGTTAGGTTGATTGGCCATGCTAAATTGCCCGTAGTGTCCGAAAAAGTAAGGATAAGGGTGGGGTTGTTGGGTTACGGGTATAGGGTGGATACGTGGGTTTGAGTAGGGTGATCTGGCTCGGCACAACATCGAGGGCCGAAGGGCCTGTTCTGTGCTGTACTGTTCTATGTTCTATGTTCTAATGGGGATGAGAGAAATATCAACCATTATTGAATGGCAGAGCAGACTTAATGGGCCGAGTGGCCTAATTCTGCTCCTATGTCTTATGGTCTCTCTCTCTCTCTCTCAGCAATGGAATTGTGAGCAAGGCGAGAGATAGAACTCTCCTTCCTCTTCTCAGTGATCAAAAACAGGCAGCAGCAAATCTTTGCTTCCTTCCTGTCTGAAGGGGACAGCAGGCAGCAAAGTTTGTAATGCACAGCAGGAGCTGACAGAACACACACTCCATACTGCCACTTGGGAGCTGTGACGTGCTCACATTGCGACGGTTGCTCATTCCCCATCAGCAATAGCCTTCAGGCGTGCACCCAGAGGGCAGCGTGGTCGGTGATGGCATGGGTGGTAAGGGGGGAGGAGGGGGGCAGATTGGCCGTATCCGGAGCTGCCCCCATTACGGGCACAGATGATTCAGGGTCCATAGATACCAGGGCATCCAATCCGGGGCGAGTGCCCAACAATGGTACCCCCCCCCCCACCACTGTCCAAGGCTGACCCAACCCCCCCCCCGGGGTCTGTCCCATCCCCCTCCCCTGCTCCCCTGGGATCTCCCTCCCCGGGCACTGGGGCCCCCGGGGTCACTACCTTGGGGGTGAAGATGCAGACTCACCTCCCCGTATCCCCACTGATGTGTTATCTGAGTTGGTCTAACATTGACTGCAACTGGATGCAGTGAGACTCGAATCAGGCTTCCGACACAGGAGATGGTCCAACACTGTTTTATTGAACTTGCTTGTTGCTGCACATAATCTGCTGTGGGTTGACACTCTATTAACCTAAACTGATAACCTCAGACTGGCTTGACCAGACTAGCTCTCTGTCACATGGAGAAGGTGCTCATGGCCTTGTGCACTCTAACTATCTCTGTAGCTGTATCCAGTGAGAACAGGCAGTCTCAATGCCTCGTGTGTTTTATAGCAGTAGTGTCCTGTCTGGTGATTGGTTGTTCTGTGTCGTGTGTGTTCATTGGTTATCCTGTGTGTCAATCACTGCCTGTCTGCATCTCATTATATCCATGAGTGGATATTATGACATCTCCCCTTTTTGAAATAAATGTTGGAACGTGGCTGTATGTACATGCCTGACGATGTACAAGTGGCGAGTGAATGAACATATTTACATGGGAAGGTGTCTATCGTGCAGATACAGAGCAAACTGAACACAATTTACAGGATTCAAGTCAACAGATTCAGTCTTTGTGGTGGGCGATGGATTCTCGTCGGTCGCCTCAGAGGTGGAGTGGGGGGGACGCCGGCACCTGGACAGGCGGGAATGCTGCCACGTGGACAGGCGGGATGGCTGCCTGAGGACAGGCCGGATGGCTGCCTGAGGATAGGCCGGATGGCTGCCTGAGGACAGGCGGGATTGCTGCCTGAGGACAGGCGGGATTGCTGCCTGAGGACAGGCGGGATGGCTGCCTGAGGACAGGCCGGATTGCTGCCTGAGGACAGGCGGGATGGCTGCCTGAGGACAGGCGGGATTGCTGCCTAAGGACAGGCCGGATTGCTGCCTGAGGACAGGCGGGATGGCTGCCTGAGGACAGGCGGGATTGCTGCCTGAGGACAGGCGGGAATGCTGCCTGAGGACAGGCGGGATTGCTGCCTGAGGACAGGCGGGATGGCTGCCTGAGGACAGGTGGGATTGCTGCCTAAGGACAGGCGGGATTGCTGCCTGAGGACAGGCGGGATGGCTGCCTGAGGACAGGCGGGATGGCTGCCTGAGGACAGGCGGGATTGCTGCCTGAGGACAGGCGGGATTGCTGCCTGAGGACAGGCAGGATGGCTGCCTGAGGACAGGCGGGAATGCTGCCTGAGGACAGGCAGGATGGCTGCCTGAGGACAGGCGGGAATGCTGCCTGAGGACAAGCGGGATTGCTGCCTGAGGACAGGCCGGATTGCTGCCTGAGGACAGGCCGGATGGCTGCCTGAGGACAGGCGGGATTGCTGCCTGAGGACAGGCGGGATTGCTGCCTGAGGACAGGCCGGATTGCTGCCAGATCGGTGGTCACGTGGACAGGCCGGATTGCTGCCAGATCGGTGGTCACGTGGACAGGCCGGATTGCTCGGTGGCCACGTGGACAGGCCGGATTGCTCGGTGGCCACGCGGTGTGAGATGTCCTGAGGCAGCATGATGACATGCGGAGAAGTGCGGTCAGGTGGTGGGCAGGAAACTTTGCGCAGCGCCCTCCTGTTGCGCCGAAGAATGGAGCCATCAGCCATTTGAACAACGAAAGATCTGGGAGCAGCCTGTCTGCCGACAACTGCTGGGGCTGACCATCCTCCCTCAGGCAACTGGATGTGAACGGCATCTTCTGGAGCCAACGCAGGCAGATCCGTGGCATGAGCATCATACGTGATCTGCTGCTGGTCCCTGGATCGCTGCACCTTCTGCAGCACCATGAAGTGGTCAAGGTCTGGAACATGGATGGCTGGAACAGTCGTCCGCAGGTTGCAGTTCATGAACAGCTGAGCCGAAGACAAACCAGTCGACAGAGGGGTTGCCCTGTATGCCAACAGCGCCAGGTTAAACTCAGAGGCTGAGTCTGCAGCCTTGCAAAGCAGCCGCTTGACAATATGGACCCCTTTCTCGGCCTTCCCGTTTGATTGCGGGTAATGGAGACTGGATGTGATATGCCTGAAGTGGTAAAAGTCGGACCACTCTTGGCTGTAGAAACATGGATCATTGTCACTCATTACTGTGACTGGTATCCCGTGCCTGGCAAACGTCTTTTTGCGGCTTTGATGACTGACTTGGACGTGAGATCCGACAGTTTCACCACTTCCGGGTAGCTGGAGAAGTAGTCGATTAAAAGCACGTAATCACACCCATTGGCGTGAAAGAGGTCTATCCCCACCTTGGACCATGGAGAGGTCACGATCTCGTGCTGTTGCAGTGTTTCCTTGGGCTGGGATGGTTTGAATTTCTGGCATGTTGTGCAGTTGAGGACCATGTTGGCAATATCCTGGCTGATACCAGGCCAGTAAACTGCCTGCCGAGCTCTGCGTAGATATTTCTCGACCCCACGGTGACCCTGGTGGGTCTGTCTGAGCACCATGGTTTGCATGCTTTGGGGAATGACGATTCTATCCAGTTTCAGAAGGATCCCTTCAACAACCGTTAACTCGTCCTTAACGTTGAAGAACTGGGGGCACTGCCCCTTTTGCCAGCCATGGGCGAGGTTTTGCATCACGCGCTGCAGTAGAGAATCTTTAGCAGTTTCTTCGCGTATTTGTATAACTCGTTCATCAGTGGCTGGGAGGTTGCTGGCACACAGCTGCACCTGTGCCTCAATGTGGCGAATGATGTCGCCCTGTTCACGCGGTGGTGATGGATCGGGATAGGGCATCCGCGATAATCAGCTCCTTACCCGGTGTGTAGACGAGTTCAAAGTCATATCGGCGAAGACAAAGAAGAATTTGCTGCAGCCGAGGTGTCATATCATTTAAATCCTTCTGGATTATGTGGACTAAAGGCCTGTGGTCTGTTTTCATCGTGAACTTTGGCAGGCCGTATACGTAGTCATGAAACTTGACTATTCCTGTCAGGAGACCCAAGCATTCCTCTTCGATCTGGGCAGACCGTTGTTCGGTCGGAGTCATGGCCCTGGCTGCGTATGCCACTGGAACCCAGGACGAGGAGTCGTCTCGCTGGAGGAGCACCGCCCCAATGCCATCCTGGCTTGCGTCTGTGGATATCTTGGTATCCTTGGTTGGGTCAAAGAACGCCAGTACTGGGGCTGTGGTGAGCTTCGCCTTCAGCTCGAGCCACTCCGCTTGATGTGCGGGAAGCCACTGGAACACTGTCGACTTTTTTACGAGATGCCGGAGGGCTGTGGTGTGGGATGTCATGTTAGGAATGAATTTTCTGAGAAAATTTACCATCGTGACTGCGTTTTCAGACGATCCTTGAGATGTGATGCATGGATGACTGGGGTGGCATTCAGCTTGAGTAGTATCTTGCAGCGATATAGGAGCGTGCCCATCCCATCAAACACATCGTGGTATTGCGTGAGAATGTCGTCTATCTCAGCCTGTAGGTTCGCATTGGGCGAGGCAGTCGCCGGTGTCGAGGACGTGGCATGGATTCGCTGGACCAGATTTAGGAGTTTGCATGCGCGAGCGCCGAGCAGTAATGCCTTGTCAGGCCGGAAGACCTCGAATCTTAACATCACCTTGATTGCTTTGTGAGATACAGCGAGCTGGCATGATCCACTGGCAGCTATGGCATTGCCAATGTAGTCAAGGAGCTGGCAGGCTGGTGGAAGAATGCTTAGTTTGTCTCAGATGCTGTCGAGGTCTGACTGTGATATGAGATTCACAGACGCGCCAGTGTCCAATCTGAATCGGATGCGAGACTGGTTGACCGTGATGACAGCATGCCACTCGTCGTCAGGATCCACACTGAGGATCGAAAGGCGGTTTGTAGGAGTGGAGGAGACAAGCCCGCGTGTGGTGATGATGCCTACCTGATACAGAGACTCGAGGCGGTCAACATCGGTGTCTGTTGGGCTGTTGGGATCAGAATCCTGCATGCCTTGTTGTACGCAGCGGACACGTCTGTGCAGTAGCTGGGATCGCTGGCTGTTTCTCAGTGGAGTGGACCTGCAGAGGGCCGCATAATTCCCAGACTTTCCACACTGTCGGCATCGCCTTCCTTTGACTGGACATTACATGGGCGGAGCCACAATTTGGACACGTCATGACGCTGGTGTCAGTATATTCTGTGCGCTGTTGCGCATGCGCAGTGGGGTCTTCGGCCTCATTGTCCTCCTGGTCGTGGTGCGCATGCGTAGGGATCCGGGAAAAGCGCGCAAAACGGCCACTCTCCTCGATACTCAGGCCTTGCATTTTTGCGATGGCCTGCACCCTTTCTGCCTCGTGGGAGACCAGTTTTGCAGTTTCTGCCGCCCTGATGCGGGAGTAACGATTCCTGGCATGCTCATGGACAACGCACGTTTCAATGGCGACGGAGAGGGTCAACTGTCTGATTTTGAGTAGCTGCTCCCGCAGGGAGTCGGACTGAACCCCGAAAACGATCTGATCCCGGATCATGGAATCAGCCGCTGAGTCATAATTACATGACTGCGTTAGGATGCGGAGATGGGTCAGGAAGGACTGAAAAGATTCATCCTCACCCTGAAGCCTCTGTTGGAAGATGTACTGTCAAAGCTCTCATTCACCTCGATGTCGCAGTGGCTGTCGAATTTCAGAAGAACCGTCTTGAACTTCGTCGTCTTCGCCATCGGCAAACGTGAGCGAGTTAAAGATGTGGATGGCGTGGCCCCCGCAGTCGACAGGAACAGCGCGATCTTCCGGGCATCCGATGCTGCCGCGAGGTCGGAGGCCTCGATATACAGCAGGAACCTCTGTTTGAAGACCTTCCAGTCGGCGCTGAGGTTGCCGGAGATCCGGAGTTGCGGAGGGGGCTGGATTATTCCATGCCGCTGGATGGCTTCATGCTGGTGGTTGCAGATTCACTCGAGGTAGGTTCGTTAGAGATAATAGCTCCCTGGTACCACGATGTGTTATCTGTGTTGGTCTAACATCGACTGCAACTGGATGCAGTGAGACAATGGTTATCCTGTGTGTCAATCACTGCCTGTCTGGGTCTCATTCTATCCATGAGTGGATGTTATGACACCCACAGCAGCCCCTCCACCAGCTTCACTTTTCTACAGGTGTACTAATCAACAGCCGCATGATCGCTCGCTGGGGATGCGGTTAGATCACAGTGGGGGATGGGGAGGGTACATTAGCTCGGGGGTCGTTCCCATTATTGAATTTGGGATTATCGGTTTGCCGTCGGGATGCTGAATTTGCCAACGGGAGCGGGCCAGTTAGATCGGGAACCGAACAGAGCCCGGCAATGTTCCTGATTTTCAATCCTCCCGCGATCTAACAGCAGCGCCGAGCTGGAGCGAGAGGATAACACGCGGCCCGTAGACCGCGCCCAGTAACTCTGACAGTGCGGCACTCCCTCAATCGGCCAGGGCTGGACTGAGTCCCATGACCCGCTGACTCAGAGACGCTCCCACTGAGAATTTCCTCAGAAAAGGACCAAACTTCACTCAACTTGGAAAAAAACCCAGCATTTTTGGTTTCCCGGTTTCCTGGAGCAGTTGGTCAGAAAGCTGCGATCGGCCGGCAGAGATCTCCAGGCAGCTGAGAGGCAAAGGAGAGAACTTGCATTTGTATAGCGCCTTCCACAGCCTCAGGCACCTTGGAGAACGCTGCTGACTGCTTTCGGAACGTGACTGGTAGCTCCGTCTTTCCAATCCTTCCCATGGAGCTTTCCTGGAATTTGTCTTGATCTTGTAAATCGTATTCGGAGATTTTATTGGTTGGTCAGCAGTTGTTCGGTCGTCATGTCAACCGAGGCGATGGGCCAAGTCCTGGAAAATGGTGTTCGGTGGGCGGGTCAGGTGTTTTTCATGCTACAGTGCAGGCTCAATGGGCCGAATGGCCTCTTCCGTGCTGTATTATTCTGTGACTCTGTGATTCTGATTCTGTTTTCACTGTTGGCTAACTGGGGCCTTCAGACTGGTTTCCTTCAATCCTCCCCCTCTTCACCTCTCTGTTTGATCCATCAGCCTGACCTTCCTTCCTCCTCTCCTGGTTTTTAATCCTCAATTCCCCCTTCGTCTATTGCCAGGACGATGTGGCTGGGTCTTCGTTTCCACAGAATAGAATCCCTACAGTGCAGAAGGAGGCCATTCGACCCATCGAGTCTGCACCGGCCCCTGGAAAGAGCACCCTACTTAAGCCCACGCCTCCACCCTCTGCCCGTAACCCAGTAATTGTTCACTCGGGGCAATTTATCCCGGCCAATCCACCTAACCTGCACATGAGTGACCGGATTGGATAGGTCCTCAGCCCTAATCGACTTCCAGAGGCTGCTGAGGTCACTGGTCACACCTCCGGCCATGACAAAGCTCACTTGGGTTTCACAGTCACGGCAGTCCTTTTGCTGGCCACTAGATGGGCTCAAAGCCCTTCCCAAATCTCTGCTGCAGTTCTTTAACAATCAGACCATGATCGGAAATCCCCGGCGATTTACCACCTCCTCGCATCGAGAGAGGCACCACGACCAAATCGTTACTGAAACAGGGATTGCAGGATTCCCGGCACTGGGACTTCAATGTTGAAGGATATTCAACATTCCGAAAGGATAGACAAAGAACAAAGCAGAGTACAGCACAGGAACAGGCCCTTCGGCCCTCCAAGCCCGTGCCGACCATGCTGCCCGTCTAAACTAACATCTTCTACACTTCCTGGGTCCGTACCCCTCTATTCCCATCCTGTTCATGTATTCGTCAAGATGCCCCTTAAATGTCACTATCGCCCCTGCTTCCACCCCCTCCTCCGGCAGCGAGTTCCAGGCACCCACTACCCTCTGTGTAAAAAACTTGCCTCGTACATCTCCTCTAAACCTTGCCCCTCGCACCTTAAACCTATGCCCCCTAGTAATTGACTTTGACACTCTGGGAAAAAGCTTCTGACTATCATAGAACATAGAACATTACAGCGCAGTACGGGCCCTTCGGCCCTCGATGTTGCGCCGACCTGTGAAACCATCTGAAGCCTATCTGACCTACACTATTCCATTTTCATCCATATGTCTATCCAGTGACCACTTAAATACCCTTAAAGTTGGTGAGTCTACTACTGTTGCAGGCAGGGCGTTCCACACCCCTACTACTCTCTGAGTAAAGAAACTGCCTCTGACATTTGTCCTATATCTACCACCCCTCAATTTAAAGCTATGTCCCCTCGTGTTGGTCATCACCATCCGAGGAAAAAGACTCTCACTGTCCACCCTATCTAACCCTCTGTCTACCTTATATGTCTCTATTAAGTCACCTCTCAGCCTTCTCCTCTCTAACGAAAACAACCTCAAGTCCCTGAGCCTTTCCTCGTAAGACCTTCCCTCCATACCAGGCAATATCCTAGTAAATCTCCTCTGAACCCTTTCCAAAGCTTCCACATCCTTCCTATAATGTGGTGACCAGAACTGCACGCAGTACTCCAGGTGCGGCCGCACCAGAGTTATGTACAGCTGCAGCATGACCTTGTGGTTCCGAAACTCAATCCCCCGACTGATAAAGGCTAGCACACCATATGCCTTCTTAACAGCCCTATTAACCTGGGTGGCAACTTTCAGGGATTTATGTACCTGGATGCTGAGATCTCTCTGTTCATCTACACTACCAAGAATCTTGCCATTAGCCCAGTACTCTGCATCCCTGTTACTCCTTCCAAAGTGAACCACCTCACACTTTTCCGCATTAAACTCCATCTGCCACCTCTCAGCCCAGCTCTGCAGCTTATCTATGTCCCTCTGTATCCTATAACATCCTTCAGCACTATCCACAACTCCACCGACCTTCATGTCATCTGCAAATTTACTAACCCATCCTTCTACACCCTCTTCCAGGTCATTTATAAAATGACAAACAGCAGTGGCCCCAAAACAGATCCTTGCGGTACACCACTAGTAACTGAACTCCAGGATGAACATTTGCCATCAACCACCACCCTCTGTCTTCTTTCAGCTAGCCAATTACTGATCCAAACCGCTAAATCACCTTCAATCCCATACTTCCTTATTTTCTGCAGTAGCCTACCGTGGGGAACCTTATCAAACGCCTTACTGAAATCCATATACACCACATCAACCGCTTTACCCTCATCCACCTGTTTGGTCACCTTCTCAAAAAACTCAATAAGGTTTGTGAGGTACGACCTACCCTTCACAAAACCGTGTTGACTATCGCTAATCAACTTGTTCTTTTCAAGATGATTATAAACCCTATCTCTTATAACCTTTTCCAACATTTTACCCACAACCGAAGTAAGGCTCACAGGTCTATAATTACCAGGGTTGTCTCTACTCCCCTTCTTGAACAAGGGGACAACATTTGCTATCCTCCAGTCTTCCGGCACTATTCCTGTCTACAAAGACGACATAAAGATCAAGGACAAAGGCTCTGCAATCTCCTCCCTGGCTTCCCAGAGAATCCTAGGATAAATCCCATCTGGCCCAGGGGACTTATCTATTTTGACATTTTCCAAAATTGCTAACACCTCTTCCTTTTGAACCCCAATTCCATCTAGCCTGGTCGACTGAACCTGAGTATTCTCCTCGACAACATTGTCTTTCTCCAGTGTAAACACTGACGAAAAATATCCATTTAACGCTTCCCCTATCTCCTCTGATTCCACATACAACTTTCCACTACTATCTTTGATTGGCCCTAATCTTACTCTAGTCATTCTTTTGTTCTTGATATACCTATAGAAAGCCTTAGGGTTTTCCTTGATCCTATCCGCCAACGACTTTTCGTGTCCTCTCCTCACACTTCTTAACTCTCCCTTTAGGTCCTTCCTGGCTAACTTGTAACTCTCAAGTGCCCTAACTGAGCCTTCATGTCTCATCCTAACATAAGCCTTCTTCTTCCTCTTGACAAGTGCTTCAACTTCCTTAGTAAACCACGGTTCCCTTGCTCGACAACTTCTTCCCTGCCTGACAGGTACATACTTATCAAGGACATGCAGTAGCTGTTCCTTGAAAAAGCTCCACATTTCGATTGTACCCATCCCCTGCAGTTTCCTTCCCCATCCTATACATCCTAAATCTTGCCGAATAGCATCATGATTGCCTTTCCCCCAGCTATAATTCTTGCCTTGAGGTAAACATAACCGAGTTGTGATCTACATCACCTACATCTAAATCTAACACCTGGCCGGGTTCATTACCCAGTACCAAATCCAATGTGGCCTCGCCCCTTGTTGACCTGTCTACATACTGTGTCAGAAAACCCTCCTGCACACACTGTACAAAAACTGACCCATCTATAGTACTCGAACTATAGTATTTCCAGTCAATATTTGGAAAGTTAAAGTCCCCCATAACAACTACCCTGTTACTCTCGCTCCTGTCGAGAATCATCTTTGCAATCCTTTTCTCTACATCTCTGGACCTATTCGGAGGTCTATAGACAACTCCCAACAGGGTGACCTCTCCTCTCTTGTTCCTAACCTCAGCCCATACTACCTCAGTAGACGAATCCTCAAGCGTCCTTTCTGCCGCCGTAATACTTTCCTTGATTAACAATGCCACACCCCCCCCCTCTTTTACCATCTTCTCTGTTCTTACAGAAACATCTAAATCCTGGAACCTGCAACAACCATTCCTGTCCCTGCTCTACCCATGTCTCCGAAATCGCCACAACATCGAGATCCCAGGTACCAACCCATGCTGCAAGCTCACCCACCTTATTCCGGATGCTCCTGGCGTTGAAGTAGACACACTTCAAACCAGCGTCTTGCTTGCCGGTGCCCTCTTTCGAACTTTTAACCCTATCCCTGACCTCACTACTCTCAACATCCTGTACACTGGGACTACAATTTAGGTTCCCATCCCCCTGCTGAATTAGTTTAAACCCCCCCGAAGAGCACTAGCAAATCTCCCACCCCAGGATATTGGTACCCCTCTGGTTCAGGTGAAGACCATCCTGTTTGTAGAGGTCCCACATACCCCAGAATGAGCCCCAATTATACAGGAAACCAAAACCCTCCCTCCTGCACCATCCCTGTAGCCACGTGTTCAACTCCTCTCTCTCCTTATTTCTCACTTCGCTAGTACGTGGCACGTGAAGGGGAACCGGCGAAGGAGACCCAAGGAGTTTGAGTGAAGACAAGCATCCAGCAGAGGGCAGCAGAGCAGAGCTACTGATCAGCTGTTCTGGGGGAATTTGCATACGTGCAGTGCGGTCAGCCTAAGTTGAAGGGGAACCGGCGAAGGAGACCCAAGGAGTTTGAGTGAAGACAAGCATCCAGCAGAGGGCAGCAGAGCAGAGCTACTGATCAGCTGTTCTGGGGGAATTTGCATACGTGCAGTGCGGTCAGCCTAAGTTGAAGGTGAACCGGCGAAGGAGACCCAAGGAGTTTGAGTGAAGACAAGCATCCAGCAGAGGGCAGCAGAGCAGAGCTACTGATCAGCTGTTCTGGGGGAATTTGCATACGTGCAGTGCGGTCAGCCTAAGTTGAAGGTGGTTTGCGGAGGGGCTGTTGGCAAGTGACAGTTAAACCCGAAACACTTCGTGAGTGTTTCCCACCCTACCTCCTCCTCTAACCAACCCCCCTACCCCACGGTGGTTGGGAAGCGGGAGCAGGGGCCTGTCGTGAAGGTGAGTGAGTGCCTTTAAATTTGCTTAACTTTCAGCGGGAGCAGGGTTTGAGGTAATATCAGGTAAGCTCTTCCTTTCTTTTTCTTTTTCTTGTTTTTTTTTTAATCTAGAGGTGATGTCAGGGAAGGCAGTACAATGCTCCTCCTGCAGAATGTTTGAGGTGAGGGACGCCGTCAGTGTCCCTGCTGATTTCATCTGTGGGAAGTGCACCCAACTCCAGCTCCTCAAAAAACCGTGTTAGGGACCTGGAGCTTGAGCTGGATGAACTTCGGATCATTCGGGAGGCAGAGGGGGTCATAGATAGGAGCTTCAGGGAAGTAGTTACACCAAAGACTGGAGATAGATGGGTAACTGTAAGAGGGACTGGGAAGAAGCAGTCAGTGCAGGGACCCCCTGCGGTCGTTCCCCTGAGTAACAAGTATACCGTTTTGGATACCTGTGGGGGGGGGGGACTTACCAGGGGTAAGCCATGGGGTACGGGCCTCTGGCACGGAGTCTGTCCCTGTTGCTCAGAAGGGAAGGGGGGAAAGGAGTAGAACATTAGTAATTGGGGACTCAATAGTCAGGGGCACAGATAGGAGATTTTGTGGGAGCGAGAGAGACTCACATTTGGTATGTTGCCTCCTAGGTGCAAGGGTAAGTGATGTCTCGGATCGTGTTTTCCGGGTCCTTAAGGGGGAGGGGGAGCAGCCCCAAGTCGTAGTCCACATTGGCACTAACGACATAGGTAGGAAAGGGGACAAGGATGTCAGGCAGGCCTTTAGGGAGCTAGGATGGAAGCTCAGAGCGAGAACAAACAGAGTTGTTATCTCTGGGTTGTTGCCCGTGCCACGTGATAGTGAGATGAGGAATAGGGAGAGACAGCAATTAAACACGTGGCTACAGGGATGGTGCAGGCGGGAGGGATTCAGATTTCTGGATAACTGGGGCTCTTTTTGGGGAAGGTGGGACCTCTATAGACAGGATGGTCTACATCTGAACCTGAGGGGCACCAATATCCTGGGGGGGAGATTTGTTAGTGCTCTTTGGGGGGGTTTAAACTAATTCAGCAGGGGCATGGGAACCTGGATTGTAGTTTTGGGGTACGGGAGATTGAGAGTATAGAGGTCAGGAGCACAGATTTGACTTCGCAGGAGGGCGCCAGTGTTCAGGTAGGTGGTTTGAAGTGTGTCTATTTCAATGCCAGGAGTATACGAAATAAGGTAGGGGAACTGGCAGCATGGGTTGGTACCTGGGACTTCGACGTTGTGGCAATTTCAGAGACATGGATAGAGCAGGGACAGGAATGGTTGTTGCAGGTTCCGGGGTTTAGGTGTTTTAGTAAGCTCAGAGAAGGGGGCAAAAGAGGGGGAGGTGTGGCGCTGCTAGTCAAGGACAGTATTACGGTGGCGGAAAGGATGCTAGATGGGGACTCTTCTTCTGAGGTAGTATGGGCTGAGGTTAGAAACAGGAAAGGAGAGGTCACCCTGTTGGGAGTTTTCTCTAGGCCACCTAATAGTTCTAGGGATGTAGAGGAAAGGATGGCGAAGATAATTCTGGAAAAGAGCGAAAGTAACAGGGTAGTTGTTATGGGAGACTTTAACTTTCCAAATATTGACTGGAAAAGATATAGTTCGAGTACATTAGATGGGTCGTTCTTTGTACAATGTGTGCAGGAGGGTTTCCTGACACAATATGTTGACAGGCCAACAAGAGGCGAGGCCACATTGGATTTGGTTTTGGGTAATGAACCAGGCCAGGTGTTAGATCTGGAGGTAGGTGAACACTTTGGAAACAGTGACCACAATTCGGTGACCTTTACGTTAGTGATGGAAAGGGATAAGTATACCCCGCAGGGCAAGAGTTGTAGCTGGGGGAAGGGCAATTATGATGCCATTAGACATGACTTCGGATGTGTTGGTTGGAGAAGTAGGCTGCAAGGGTTGGGCACACTGGATATGTGGAGCTTGTTCAAGGAACAGCTATTGCATGTTCTTGATAAGTACGTACCAGTCAGGCAGGGAGGAAGGGGTCGAGCGAGGGAACCGTGGTTTGCCAAAGAAGTGGAATCTCTTGTTAAGAGGAAGAAGGAGGCCTATGTGAAGATGAGGCGTGAAGTTTCAGTTGGGGCGCTTGATAGTTACAAGGAAGCGAGGAAGGATCTAAAGAGAGAGCTGAGACGAGCAAGGAGGGGACATGAGAAGTCTTTGGCAGGTCGGATCAAGGAAAACCCAAAAGCTTTCTATAGGTATGTCAGGAATAAAAGAATGACTAGGGTAAGAGTAGGGCCAGTCAAGGACAGTGGTGGGAAGTTGTGTGTGGAGGCTGAGGAGATAAGCGAGATACTAAATGAATACTTTTCGTCAGTATTCACTCAAGAAAAAGATAATATTGTGGAGGAGAATGCTGAGACCCAGGCTATTAGAATAGATGGCATTGAGGTGCGTAGGGAAGAAGTGTTGGCAATTCTGGACAAGGTGAAAATAGATAAGTCCGCAGGGCCGGATGGGATTTATCCTAGGATTCTCTGGGAAGCCAGGGAAGAGATTGCTGAGCCTTTGGCTTTTATTTTTAGGTCATCATTGGCTACAGGAATAGTGCCAGAGGACTGGAGGATAGCAAATGTGGTCCCTTTGTTCAAGAAGGGGAGTAGAGATAACCCCGGTAACTATAGGCCGGTGAGCCTAACGTCTATGGTGGGTAAGGTCTTGGAGAGGATTATAAAAGATACGATTTATAATCATCTAGATAGGAATAATATGCTTTGGGATAGTCAGCATGGTTTTGTGAAGGGTAGGTCATGCCTCACAAACCTTATCGAGTTCTTTGAGAAGGTGACTGAACAGGTGGACGAGGGTATAGCAGTTGATGTGGTGTATATGGATTTCAGTAAAGCGTTTGATAAGGTTCCCCACGGTCGGCTATTGCAGAAAATACGGAGGCTGGGGATTGAGGGTGATTTAGAGATGTGGATCAGAAATTGGCTAGTTGAAAGAAGACAGAGAGTGGTAGTTGATGGGAAATGTTCAGAATGGAGTTCAGTTACGAGTGGCGTACCACAAGGATCTGTTCTGGGGCCGTTGCTGTTTGTCATTTTTATAAATGATCTAGAGGAGGGCGCAGAAGGTTGGGTGAGTAAATTTGCAGACGACACTAAAGTCGGTGGAGTTGTAGACAGTGTGGAAGGATGTTGCAGGTTACAGAGGGACATAGATAAGCTGCAGAGCTGGGCTGAGAGGTGGCAAATGGAGTTTAATGTGGAGAAGTGTGAGGTGATTCACTTTGGAAAGAATAACAGGAATGCGGAATATTTGGCTAATGGTAAAATCCTTGGTAGTGTGGATGAGCAGAGGGATCTCGGTGTCCATGTACATAGATCCCTGAAAGTTGCCACCCAGGTTGATAGGGCTGTGAAGAAGGCCTATGGTGTGTTGGCCTTTATTGGTAGAGGGATTGAGTTCCGGAGCCATGAGGTCATGTTGCAGTTGTACAAAACTCTAGTACGGCCGCATTTGGAGTATTGCGTACAGTTCTGGTCGCCTCATTATAGGAAGGACGTGGAAGCTTTGGAACGGGTGCAGAGGAGATTTACCAGGATATTGCCTGGTATGGAGGGAAAATCTTATGAGGAAAGGCTGATGGACTTGAGGTTGTTTTCGTTAGAGAGAAGAAGGTTAAGAGGTGACTTAATAGAGGCATACAAAATGATCAGAGGGTTAGATAGGGTGGACAGCGAGAGCCTTCTCCCGCGGATGGAGGTGGCTAGCACGAGGGGACATAGCCTTAAATTGAGGGGTAATAGATATAGGACAGAGGTCAGAGGTGGGTTTTTTACGCAAAGAGTGGTGAGGCCGTGGAATGCCCTACCTGCAACAGTAGTGAACTCGCCAACATTGAGGGCATTTAAAAATTTGTTGGATAAGCATATGGATGATAAGGGCATAGTGTAGGTTAGATGGCCTTTAGTTTTTTTTTCCATGTCGGTGCAACATCGAGGGCTGAAGGGCCTGTACTGCTCTGTATCGTTCTATGTTCTATCTATGTTCTATGTTCTAAGACGAGCAAGGAGGGGACATGAGAAGTCTTTGGCAGGTAGGATCAAGGAAAACCCAAAAGCTTTCTATAGGTATGTCAGGAATAAAAGAATGACTAGGGTAAGAGTAGGGCCAGTCAAGGACAGTGGTGGGAAGTTGTGTGTGGAGGCTGAGGAGATAAGCGAGATACTAAATGAATACTTTTCGTCAGTATTCACTCAGGAAAAAGATAATATTGTGGAGGAGAATGCTGAGACCCAGGCTATTAGAATAGATGGCATTGAGGTGCGTAGGGAAGAAGTGTTGGCAATTCTGGACAAGGTGAAAATAGATAAGTCCCCGGGGCCTGATGGGATTTATCCTAGGATTCCCTGGGAAGCCAGGGAAGAGATTGCTGAGCCTTTGGCTTTTATTTTTAGGTCATCATTGGCTACAGGAATAGTGCCAGAGGACTGGAGGATAGCAAATGTGGTCCCTTTGTTCAAGAAGGGGAGTAGAGATAACCCCGGTAACTATAGGCCGGTGAGCCTAACATCTGTGGTGGGTAAAGTCTTGGAGAGGATTATAAAAGATACGATTTATAATCATCTAGATAGGAATAATATGATTAGGGATAGTCAGCATGGTTTTGTGAAGGGTAGGTCATGCCTCACAAACCTTATCGAGTTCTTTGAGAAGGTGACTGAACAGGTGGACGAGGGTAAAGCAGTTGATGTGGTGTAGATGGATTTCAGTAAAACGTTTGATAAGGTTCCTCACGGTCGGCTATTGCAGAACATACGGAGGCTGGGGATTGAGGGTGATTTAGAGATGTGGATCAGAAATTGGCTAGTTGAAAGAAGACAGAGAGTGGTGGTTGATGGGAAATGTTCAGAATGGAGTTCAGTTACGAGTGGCGTACCACAAGGATCTGTTCTGGGGCCGTTGCTGTTTGTCATTTTTATAAATGACCTAGAGGAGGGCGCAGAAGGATGGGTTAGTAAATTTGCAGACGACACTAAAGTCGGTGGAGTTGTAGACAGTGCGGAAGGATGTTGCAGGTTACAGAGGGACATAGATAAGCTGCAGAGCTGGGCTGAGAGGTGGCAAATGGAGTTTAATGTGGAGAAGTGTGAGGTGATTCACTTTGGAAAGAATAACAGGAATGCGGAATATTTGGCTAATGGTAAAATTCTTGGTAGTGTGGATGAGCAAAGATATCTGTTAAAGCCCCAGCTATTTCGACCCTCGCTTCCCTCAGCAACCTGGGATAGATCCCATCCAGTCCTGGGGACTTGTCCACCTTAATGTCTTTAACAATACCCAAAACTTCCCCCTTCCGTATGACAACTTGACCTAGAGTATTTAAACATCCATCCCTAGCCTCAAAATCCGTCTTGTCCCTCTCCTTTGTGAATACCGATGCAAAGTACTCATTAAGAATCTCACCCATTTCCTCTGAGTCCACGCATAAATTCCCTCTTTTGCCTTTGATTGGGCCAATCCTTTCTCTAGTTACCCTCTTGCTTCTTACATACGAATAAAAGGCTTTGGGATTTTCCTTAACCCTGTTAGCCAAAGATATTTCATGACACTTTTAGCCCTCTTTATTGCTCGTTTGAGATTCGTCCTACTTTCCCAATATTCCTCTAAAGCTTCATCAATTTTGAGTTGCCTCGATCCTATGTATGCTTCCTTTTTCATCTTAGCTAGTCTCACAATTTCACCCGTCATCCATGGTTCCCTGATCTTGCCATTTCTATATTTTATTTTCACAAGAACATGTCTGTCCTGCACTCTAATCAACCTTTCCTTAAAAGACTCCCACATTTCAAATGTGGATTTACCCTTAAACAGCTGCTCCTAATCCACATTCCCTAGCTCCTGCTGAATTTTGTTATACTTGGCCTTTCCCCAATTCCGCATTCTTCCTTTAGGACCACTTTCGTCTTTGTCCATGAGTATTCTAAAACTTACGGAATTGTGATCGCTATTCCCAAAGTAATCACCGACTGAAACATCGACCACCTGGCCGGGATCATTCCCCAATACCAGATCCAGTATGGCCCCTTCCCGAGTTGGACTATTTACATACTGCTCTAAAAAACTCTCCTGGATGCTCCTTACACACTCTGCTCCATCTACACCTCCAACACTACACGAATCCCGTTCAATGTTGGGGAAGTTAAAATCTCCCATCACAACCAACATATTGTTCCTACATTTTTCTATAATCAGTCTGCATATATGTACCTCTACTTCATGCTTGCTTTTGGGAGGCCTGTAGTAAAGTCCCAACAATGTTACTGCACCCTTCCTATTTCTCAGCTCCACCCATATTGCCTCAGTGCACGAATCCTCCATCATGCCGTCCTTAATCACAGCTGTGATATCATCTCTGACGAGCAATGCAACTGCTCCCCCCTTCTACCTCCCTCTCTATCCCTCCTGAAGTATCTATACCCTGGGATATTCAGTTGCCAGTCCTGCCCTTCCCTCATCCAAGTCTCAGTAATACCAATAACATCATATTCCCAGGTACTGATCCAAGCCCTAAATTCATCTGCCTTACCTGCTACACTTCTCGCATTAAAACAAATGCACCTCAGACCACCTGTCCCTTTGCGTTCATCATCTCTTCCCTGTCTACTCTTCCCCTGAGTCACAATGAGTTTATTATCTAGTACCTTACTGGCTTTAGTTGCTGCCTCTTTACTGACCTCTAACTTCCTAATCTGGTTCCCATACCCCTGCCACATTAGTTTAAAACCTCCCCAACAGTGTTAGCAAAAGCAACCCCTAGGACATTGGCTCCAGTCCTGCCCAGGTGTAGACCATCCGGTTTGTAACGGTCCCACTGCCCCCAGAACCGGTTCCAATGTCCCAAAAATTTGAACCCCTCCCTCCTGCACCATCTCTCAAGCCACGTATTCATTCTGACTATTCTTGAATTTCTACTCTGACTGCCCCGTGGCACTGGTAGCAATCCTGATATTACTACCTCTGAGGTCCTACTTTTTAATTTATCTCCTAACTCCCAAAATAACTGTCACTTGACAACAGCCCCTTCACAAACCACCTTCAAATTATGCTGACCACACTGCATGTATGAAAATCTCCCCTGAACAGCCAATCAGTAGCTCCGCTCTGCTGGATGCTTTCCTTCACTCGAACACCTCGGGTCTCTTGCACAGGTACACCTTCAAATTACGCTGACCTCACTGCACGTATGCAAATCTCCCCGGAACAGCCAATCAGTAGCTCCGCTCTGCTGCCCTCTGCTGGATGCTTGTCTTCACTCGTACACCTCGGGTCTCTTGCACAGGTACACCTTCAAATTACGCTGACCGCACTGCACGTATGCAAATCTCCCCGGAACAGCCAATCAGTAGCTCCGCTCTGCTGCCCTCTGCTGGATGTAAGCCATGGGTTGGCCCTCTTACCCCATTTGCTTTTGTGCCAGACAGGAATGAACAGTTGCAGTAGTTCCCCCATGCGTTCCTTGAATGTTTGCCACTGTCTATCCACTGTCATCCCTTTAAGTAACTCTCCCCAATCTATCAAGGCCAACTCACGCCTCATATCCTCATAGTTCCCTTTATTAAGATTGAGCAGCCTAGTCTCCGAATCAACTACTTCACTCTCCATCTTGATAAAGAATTATAACATGTTATGGTCACTCATCCCCAAGGGGTTTCGTGCAGCCAGATTAGCAATAATTCCCTTCGCATTACACAGTACCCAGTCTAAGATGACCTGCTCTCTAGTTGGTTCTTCCACATATTGGTCAAGAAAATCATCCCGTATAAACTCCAGGAATTCCTCTTCTACGGCATTGTGGCTAATTTGATTTGAATCACCCATGATCACTGATATTCCCTTTTACATGCCATTCTCAACCTCTCCAGTGCAGTTTGAGGGTCTATATATGACACCCACTAATGTTTTTTGTCCCTTGGTATTGCTCAACTCTACCCATACAGATTCCACATTGTCAGAGCTAATATCCTTCCTCACTATTGTGTTAGTTGCCTCTTTAACCAGCAGTGCCACACCACCAGCGTTTCTTTTCTGCCTGTCCTTCCTAAATACTGAGAACTCTGGGATATTCAGATCCCATCCCTGATCACTGAGAGTCCGCGGCAGTGCTGAGGGAGTGAGGCTGTGCTGACGGACTGAGGCTGTGCTGAGAGAGTGAGGCTGTTATGAGGGAGTGAGGATGTGATGAGGGAGTGATGAGGGAGTGAGGCTGTGATCAGGGAGTGAGGCTGTGCTGAGGGAATGAGGCTGTGATGAGGGAGTGAGGCTGTGATGAGGGAGTGAGGATGTGCTGAGGGAGTGATGAGGGAGTGAGGATGTGCTGAGGGAGTGAGGCTGTGCTGAGGGAGTGAGGCTGTGCTGAGGGAGTGAGGCTGTGATGAGGGAGTGAAGCTGTGATGAGGGAGTGATGAGGGAGTGAGGCTGTGCTGAGGGAGTGAGGCTGTGATGAGGGAATGAGGCTGTGCTGAGGGTGAGGCTGTGCTGAGGGAGTGAGGCTGTGCTGAAAGAGTAAGGCTGTGATGAGGGAGTGAGGCTGTGATGAGGGAGTGATGAGGGAGTGAGACTGTGCTGAGGGAGTGAGGCTGTGATGAGGGAGTGTGGCTCTGCTGAGGGAGTGAGGCTGTGTTGAGGGAGTGAGGCTGTGCTGAGGGAGTGATGAGGGAGTGAGGCTGGAGTGAGGTTGTGCTGAGGGAGTGAGGCTGTGATGAGGGAGTGATGAGGGAGTGAGGCTGTGATGAGAGAGTGATGAGGGAGTGAGGTGGTGATGAGGGAGTGAGGCTGTGCTGAGGGAGTAATGCTGTGATGAGAGAGTGAGGCTGTGATGAGGGAGTGAGGCTGTGATGAGGGAGTGAGGCTGTGATGAGGGAGTGATGAGGGAGTGAAGCTGTGATGAGGGGGTGAGGCTGTGATGAGGGAGTGATGAGGGAGTGAAGCTGTGATGAGGGAGTGCGGCTGTGATGAGAGAGTGAGGCTGTGATGAGACAGTGAGGCTGTGCTGAGGGAGTGAGGCTGTGCTGAGAGTGATGAGGGAGTGAGACTGTGATGAGGGTGTGGCTTTGCTGAGGGAGAGGCTGTGCTTAGGGAGTGAGGCTGTGCTGAGGGAGTGATGAGGGAGTGAGGCTGTGCTGAGGGAGTAAGTCTGTGATGAGGGAGTGAGGCTGTGCTGAGGGAGTGAGGCTGTGCTGAGGGAGTGAGGCTGTGATGAGGGCGATAAGGAAGTGAGACTGTGATGAGGGGTGATGAGGGAGCGAGGCTGTGCTGAGGGAGTAAGGCTGTGATGAGGGAATGAGGCTGTGCTGAGGGAGTGAGGCTGTGATGAGGGAGTGAGGCTGTGATGAGGGAATGAGGCTGTGCTGAGGGAGTGAGGCTGTGATGAGGGAGTGAGGCTGTGATGAGGGAGTGATGAAGGAGTGAGGCTGTGATGAGGGAGTGAGGCTGTGATGAGGGAGTGATGAAGGAGTGAGGCTGTGATGAGGGAGTGAGGCTGTGATGAGGGAGTGATGAAGGAGTGAGGCTGTGATGAGGGAGTGAGGCTGTGATGAGGGAGTGATGAAGGAGTGAGGCTGTGATGAGGGAGTGAGACTGTGCTGAGGGTGTGAGGCTCTGATGATGGAGTGAGGCTGTGCTGAGGGAGAGAGGCTGTGCTGAGGGAGTGAGGCTGTGCTGAGAAGTGATGAGGGAGTCAGGCTGTGCTGAGGGAGTGAGGCTGTGCTGAGGGAGTGAGGCTGTAATGAGGGAGTGATGAGGGAGCGAGACTGAGATGAGGGACTGAGGCTATGATGAGGGAGTGAGGCTGTGATGCGGGAGTGAGGCTGTGATGTGAGAGTGAGGCTGTGATGAGGGAGTGAGGCTGTGATGAGGGAGTGATGAGGGAGTGAGGCTGTGATGAGGGAGTGATGAGGGAGTGAGGCTGTGCTGAGGGAGTGAGGCTGTACTGTGGGATTGAGGCAGTGATGAGGGGGTGAGGCTGTCTGAGGGAGTAAGGCTGTGATGAGACAGTGAGGCTGTGATGAGGGTGTGCAGAGGGAGTGATGTTGTGATAAAGGAGTGATGAGGGAGTGAGGCTGTGATGAGGGTGATGAGGGATTGAGGCTGTGATGAGGGGGTGATGCTGTGATGAGGGGGTGCAGAGGGAGTGAGGCTGTGATGAGGGAGTGAGGCTGTCATGAGGGAGTGATGAGGGAGTGAGGCTGTGATGAGGGAGTGATGAGGGAGTGAGGCTGAAATGAGGGATTTCAGGGACTGAGGCTGTGATGAGAGAGTGAGGCTGTGATGAGGGAGCGAGGCTGTGCTGAGGGAGCGAGGCTGTGCTGAGGGAGTGAGGCTGTGATGAGGGTTAAGCTGTGATGAGGGAGTGATGAGGGAGTGAGGCTGTGCTGAGGGAGTGAGGCTGTGCTGAGGGAGTGAGGCTGTGATGAGGGAGTGAGGCTGTGATGAGGGAGTTAAGCTGTGATGAGGGAGTGATGAGGGAGTGAGGCTGTGATGAGGGAGTGATGAGGGAGTGAAGCTGTGCTGAGGGAGTGAGGCTGTGCTGAGGGACTGAGGCTGTGATGAGGGGGTGAGGCTGTGCGGAGGGAGTAAGGCTTTGATGAGAGAGTGAGGCTGTGATGAGGGAGTGAGGCTGTGATGAGGGAGTGAGGCTGTGCTGAGGGAGTGAGGCTGTGATGAGGGTGAGGCTGTGATGAGGGAGTGAAGCTGTGATGAGGGGGTGAGGCTGTGCTGAGGGAGTGCGGCTGTGATGAGAGAGTGAGGCTGTGATGAGGGAGTGAGGCTGTGCTGAGGGAGTGATGAGGGAGTGAGGATGTGCTGAGGGAGTGAGGCTGTGCTGAGGGAGTGAGGCTGTGATGAGGGAGTGATGAGGGAGTGAGGATGTGCTGAGGGAGTGATGCTGTGCTGAGGGAGTGATGCTGTGCTGAGGGAGTGAGGCTGTGATGAGGGGGTGAGGCTGTGATGAGAGTGATGAGGGAGTGAGACTGTGCTGAGGGAGTGAGGCTGTGATGAGGGTGTGGCTTTGCTGAGGGAGAGGCTGTGCTGAGGGAGTGAGGCTGTGCTGAGGGAGTGATGAGGGAGTGAGGCTGTGCTGAGGGAGTAAGTCTGTGATGAGGGAGTGAGGCTGTGCTGAGGGAGTGAGGCTGTGATGAGGGTGATAAGGAAGTGAGACTGTGATGAGGGAGTGATGAGGGAGCGAGGCTGTGCTGAGGGAGTAAGGCTGTGATGAGGGAATGAGGCTGTGCTGATGGAGTGAGGCTGTGATGAGGGAGTGAGGCTGTGATGAGGGAGTGAGACTGTGATGAGGGAGTGATGAGGGAGTGAGACTGTGCTGAGGGTGTGAGGCTCTGATGATGGAGTGAGGCTGTGCTGAGGGAGAGAGGCTGTGCTGAGGGAGTGAGGCTGTGCTGAGAAGTGATGAGGGAGTGAAGCTGTGCTGAGGGAGTGAGGCTGTGCTGAGGGAGTGATGTGGGAGTTTGGCTGTGCTGAGGGAGTGAGGCTGAAATGAGGGAGTGATGAGGGAGCGAGGCTGAGATGAGGGACTGAGGCTATGATGAGGGAGTGAGGCTGTGATGCGGGAGTGAGGCTGTGATGAGGGAGTGAGGCTGTGATGAGGGAGTGATGAGGGAGTGAGGCTGAAATGAGGGATTTCAGGGATTGAGGCTGTGATGAGGGAGTGAGGCTGTGATGAGGGAGTGAGGCTGTGATGAGAGAGTGAGGCTGTGATGAGGGGGTGCAGAGGGAGTGAGGTTGTGATGAGGGAGTGAGGCTGTCCTGAGGGAGTGAGGCTGTGATGAGGGAGCGAGGCTGTGCTGAGGGAGTGAGGCTGTGCTGAGGGTGTGATGAGGGAGTGAGGCTGAGCTGTGGGAGTGAGGCTGTGCTGAGGGAGTGAGGCTGTGATGAGGGAGTTAAGCTGTGATGAGGGAGTGATGAGGGTGAGGCTGTGCTGAGGGAGTGAGGCTGTGATGAGGGAGTGAGGCTGTGCTGAGGGAGTGAGGCTGTGCTGAGGGAGTGATGAGAGAGTGATGCTGTGATGAGGGAGTGAGGCTGTGCTGAGGGAGTGAGGCTGTGATGAGAGAGTGATGTTGTGATGAGAGAGTGAGGCTGAGATGAGAGAGTGAGGCTGTGCTGAGGGAGTGAGGCTTTGATGAGGGGGTGCAGAGGGAGTGAGGGAGTGATGAGGGAGTGAGGCTGTGATGAAGGAGTGCTGAGGATCCAAGGCTGTGGATTCCCTCCGACCCCCTGGCCACTCGTTGCAGGGTCAGTCAGAGCTCCCGGGCAGCTCTGCAGATTTCAGTGATGTGTGTTGACCAATAGGCGTAGGACACGCCATTGGAAACCAGAAATCTTCACGCGATCGGGATTCCAAAATGCTAAATGATTGTGTCTGCTCCTTATTCGTTCACTGAATGTGGGTGTCACTGAAAAAGGCCGGCATCTGTTGCTATCTCTTGTTGCTCAGCCATTTCGGGGCAGCTAACGGTCAACCACGTTGCCGTGGGTCTGGAGTCACATGGAGGCCAGGGCTGGGGAAGGCCGGCAGATAGAATCATAGACTCTACGGCACGGAGTCGGGTCCTCAGCCCAAACTGGTCCGTGCCAACCAAAAAGCCCATCTCAGCTAACCCCATTTGGCCCATATCCCTCTAAACCTTTCCTATCCATGTATCCGTCCAAATGTTGTCATTGTCCCTGCCTCAACCACTTCCTCCGGCAGCTCATTCCAGACACATACCACCCTCTGTGTAAGGCTAGGCGGAATATCTGGGGCTGGAGCATCCCCACCCCATGATCTGAACAAGTTCTATGCCCGCTTTGTGCAGTCAGACAATGTATCAGTGCCACCCACCCCAACAGCCCTGGACACACCCATACCCACTATTCCAGCCTCAGTGGGAAAGTCAATCCTTGGAAAGCGATGGTCACCGGCAAACTTACTGACCATGCCTTGTACATTCCCATCCAAATCCAATTCATAAAGGACATTTGTGAAGCAGATGGGTTTGTACAACAAATCTCTCACGTTTCATGGTCATCGTTACACAGCTAATTCCACATTTTGTATTGGATTCAAATTTCACCAGCTGCCATGGTGTGATTCAAACCCAGGTCCCCAAAGCATTGCCCTCAGTCACAGGGTATTCAGCGCAGTGACAACCCCTCTGCACTTCCGCTTTCTCCACTGTCAGTATTAGAACAAACAATACAGCACAGGAACAGGCCCTTCGGCCCTCCAAGCCCGTACCAGTCATGATACCAACCTTGGCCAAAACCCTCAGCACTTCCTTGTGCCGAATCCCTCTGTGCCCATCCTATCCATGTGTTTGCCAAGATGCCTTATGAACGCCGTTAATGTATCTGCTTCCACAGCCTCCCCTGGCAGCGCGTTCCAGGCCCTCACCATCCTCTGTGTAAAAAACCTGCCTCACACATCTCCTCTAAACCTTGCCCCACGGACCTTAAACCTATGCCCCCCTGGTGACTGACCCCTCCACCCTGGGAAAGAGTGCCTGCCCATCCACTCTATCCATGCCCCTCATAATCTTGTAGCCCTCTATCAGGCCGCCCCTCAACCTCCGTCTTTCTAATGAAAACAGTCCGAGTCTATTCACCCTCCAGACCAGGCAACATCCTGGTAAACCCCCTCTGCACCCTCTCCAAAGCCTCCACACCCTTCTGGTAATGTGGCAACGAGAATTGTGCACAATATTCCAAGTGCGGCCTTACCAAGGTTCTATAAAACTGTAGCATGACTTACCAGTTTTTATACTCGATGCCCCGGCCAATGAAGGCAAGCATTCCGAATGCCTTCTTGACTACCTTGTGTTGTCACTTTCAAAGATCTGTGGACATGCAAGCCCAGATTTCTCTGACTTTCTATATTCCTAAGAGTTTTATCATTTACGGTATATGTCCCCTCTATGTTAGACCTACCAAAATGCATTACCTCATATTTGTCCGGATTAAACTCCATTTGCCATTTCTCTGCCCAAGTCTCCAACCTATCGATGTTCCGCTGACAATTCTCAACACTATCTACCACTCCACCAACCTTCATGTCATCCACGAACTTACTAATCAGACCAGCTACATTTTCCTCCAAATCGTTTATGGATACTACAAACAACAGTTATCCCAGCACAGATCCCTGTGGAGCACCACTAGTCACAACCTTCCATTCAGAAAAAGACCCTTCTACTGCTACCTTCTGTGACTGAGTCAGTTCTGTATCCTTCTTACCACCCGTGCCAACGATCTCTGATCCTGTGTGACTTCACCTTTTGTACCAGTCTGCCATGAGGCACCTTGTCAATTCCTTTACTGAAGTCCATGTAAACAACATCCACCACCCTCCTCATCAATCACCTTTGTCACCTTCTCAAAAATCTCGACAAGTTAGGACTGAGTTTAGGAGGAACTTCTTCACCCAAAGGGTTGTGAATCTATGGAATTCCTTGCCCAGTGAAGCAGTTGAGGCTCCTTCATTACATGTTTTTAAGGTAAAGATAGATAGTTTTTTGAAGAATAAAGGGATTAAGGGTTATGGTGTTCGGGCCGGAAAGTGGAGCTGGGTCCACAAAAGATCAGCCATGGTCTCATTGAATGGCGGAGCAGGCTCGAGGGGCCAGATGACCTACTCCTGCTCCCAGTTCTTATGTTCTTATGTTCTTATGAGGCACGACCTCCCCTTCACAAAATCATGCTGTCTATCGCTAATAAGTCCATTTGTTTCCAAATGGATATAAATCCTGTCCCTGAGAATTGTGTCAAATAATTTACCTGCTACCGACGTGAGGCTCACTGGCCTATAGTTTCCAGGTTTATCCCTGCTAACTTTCTTATTTTTTTTCATCAATTTAGAGTACCCAATTATTTTTTTCCTATGAAGGGCTATTTAGCGTGGCCAATCCACCTAACCAGCACATCTTTGGGCTATGGGGGGTGAAACCCACGCAGACACGGGGAGAATGTGCAAACTCCATTCAGACAGTTATCCTAACTTTCTTAAATAGCGGTCCAACATTCTCCAGTCCGCTGGGATCGCACGTGTAGCCAATGGTGATACAATGATGTCAGTCAAGGCCCCAGCAATCTCCTCCCTTGCTTCCCTCAGTATTCTGGGGCAAATCCCATCCGGCCCAGGAGACTGAACTACCTTAATGTCTTTTAAAACTCCCAATACCTCCTCCTTTTCGATGTTAACATGACCCAGACTATCCACATACCCTACCACATATCATCTTCCACAAAACCCTTTTCTTTGGTGAACACTGAGGCAAAGTATTCATTTAGTACCTCGTCCATTTCCTCTGGCTCAACACATAGATTCCTCCCACTGTCTTTCAGTGGTCCAATCCTTTCCCTGGCCACCCTCTTGCTTTTTATGTATGAATAAAAAGCTTTGGGATTCACCTTAATCCTACTTGCCAAGGACTTTTCATGACCCCTCCTAGCGCTCCTAATTTCCCGCTCAGTAGCTTCCTACTTTCTCTGTGCTCCTCAAGGGTTTTGACTGTCTACTAGACCCTTCTAGACCGTACAAAAATCTCCTTTTCCTTTTTGGCGTGGCTCATAATATCCCTCATTATCCAAGGCTCTCGCTTGATAGACTCCCACATGTCCGATGTTGATTTACTATCCACCAGCTGCACCCAATCCAAATTCTTCAATTCCCGTCTAATTTTATCGTAATTTGCCTTTCCCCAGTTTAGCACCCTTACCCTCATCCTTGTCCAAAAGTACCCTAAAACTTCCGGAATTGTGGTCATTACTCCCAAAATGTTCCCCCACTGAAACCTCAACCACCTGTCCAGGCTCATTAGGGGCAGCACGGTAGCATGGTGGTTAGCATAAATGCTTCACAGCTCCAGGGTCCCAGGTTCGGTTCCCAGCTGGGTCACTGTCTGTGCGGAGTCTGCACGTCCTCCCCGTGTGTGCGTGGGTTTCCTCCGGGTGCTCCGGTTTCCTCCCACAGTCCAAAGATGTGCGGGTTAGGTGGATTGGCCATGATAAATTGCCCGTAGTGTCCTTAAAAGTAAGGTTAAGGGGGGGGTTGTTGGGTTACGGGTATAGGGCGGATATGTGGGTTTGAGTAGGGTGATCATGGCTCGGCACAACATCGAGGGCCGAAGGGCCTGTTCTGTGCTGTACTGTTCTATGTTCTATGTTCTATTTCCCAATACCAGGTCCTGTACTGCCTCTTCTCTAGTTGGACTATCTACATATTGCATCAAGAAGGCTTCCTGAAGGCTTACAAACTCTGCCCCATCCAACCCCCGAGCACTAAGTGAGTCCCAGTTAATATAGGGCAAGTTAAAATCCCCTATCACAGCAACCCTGCAACTTTTGCACCTGTCCAAAATCTCTCTACCTGTCTGCTCCTCTATCTCTCGCTGGCAGTTAGGGGGGGGGGGGGGGGGGGGGGGGGGGGGGGGGGGGGGGCTGTAATAAACCCCCAACATTGTGATTGCCCCCTTCCTGTTCCTGAGCTCTACCCAGATTGCCTCATTGTATGAGCCCTCCAAGGTGTCCTCTCACAGTATGGCTATAATATTCTCTTTAACCAGTAATGCTGTCTCCTCTGACAATCCCCAACACTATCTGCCACTCCACCAATATTGGTGTTATCCGCAAACTTACTAATCAAAAGTTTCACTTGGCTTGGTCACCAGCATTACTCAAGTCCAGTCCATGCCTGCAAAGTATCATAGAATTTCCAGTGCAGAAGGAGGCCATTCGGCCCATCGAGTCTCCACCGGATCTTGGAAAGAGCATCTTACCCAAGGTCAACACCTCCACCTTATCCCCATAACCCAGTAACCCCACCCAACACTAAGGGCAATTTTGGACACTAAGGGCAATTTATCATGGCCAATCCACCTAACCTGAACATCTTTGGACTGTGGGAGGAAACCGGAGCACCCGGAGGAAACCCACGCCCACACGGGGAGGATGTGCAGACTCCACACAGACAGCGACCCAGCCGGGAATCGAACCTGGGACCCTGGAGCTGTGAAGCGATTGTGCTATCCACAATGCTACCGTGCTGCCCTCTGATCAGTATCTGATGAGATATACTAAAGATGCTATATTAATGCTAATTTTGGTAGTGACTGGTTTTTTAATATTTCAAATTAATTCCCCCCCCCCCCCCCCCCCCCCCCCCCGTGTCTGGCCTGGGTTCACCAATCACTGTGGCAGCTGATAGTTGCCAGTTGTGGGAGTGAAGATTGAGTCTGGGTGAGTCACTGATTTGGGGACTTCCTGCTCACAGGGTTAAAGAGCAGCGCTCGAGGTTTGCCCTGAGTACTAGCTGCTTTACCAAGGAGGCAATGTGTCCAGATGACTATTACATGGACGGGCTCAGTATGGATTGTATTCCCTTGGACACAGGTAGGGCAGGGGCTTCAGTGTATTATCTGAAAAATGTTCCCATTCATATTGAATCTGTTATTGTCCAAAAATGTTATTGGAAAACACATTCTGTGAGTGTGTTTGAGAGAGAGAGAGAGGGTGTGAGTGTGCGTTTGTCTGTGTTCTTGTGAATGTAAGAGTGTGCGTCCTTCTCAATATGAGATTGTGTGAGAGTGAGCGTGGGAGACAGTGAGTGAGTGAGAGGAGAGTGTGAGTTTAGTGTATGAGTGTGAGTGAGTGAGAGGAGAGTGTGAGTTTAGTGTATGAGTGTGAGTGAGTGAGAGGAGAGTGTGAGCTTAGTGTATGAGTGTGAGTGAGTGAGAGGAGAGTGTGAGTTTAGTGTATGAGTGTGAGTGAGTGAGAGGAGAGTGTGAGTGAGTGAGAGGAGAGTGTGAGTTGAGAGGAGAGTGTGAGTTTAGTGTATGAGTGTGTGAGTGAGAGGAGAGTGTGAGTTTAGTGTATGAGTGTGAGTGAGAGGAGAGTGTGAGTTTAGTGTATGAGTGTGAGTGAGAGGAGAGTGTGAGTTTAGTGTGCGAGTGTGAGTGAGTGAGTGAGTGGAGAGTGTGAGTTTAGTGTAT
Organism: Scyliorhinus canicula; assembly: GCF_902713615.1. NCBI lineage: Eukaryota > Metazoa > Chordata > Chondrichthyes > Carcharhiniformes > Scyliorhinidae > Scyliorhinus > Scyliorhinus canicula. The sequence goes on from NC_052168.1 coordinate 21,031,286, forward strand.
GAGTGTGTGAGAGGAGAGTGTGAGTTTAGTGTGCGAGTGTGAGTGAGTGAGTGAGTGGAGAGTGTGAGTTTAGTGTGCGAGTGTGAGTGAGTGAGAGGAGAGTGTGAGTTTAGTGTGAGTGAGTGAGTGAGTGGAGAGTGTGAGTTTAGTGTACGAGTGTGAGTGAGTGAGAGGAGAGTGTGAGTTTAGTGTGAGAGTGTGAGTGAGTGAGTGAGTGGAGAGTGTGAGTTTAGTGTATGATTGTGAGTGAGAGGAGAGTGTGAGTTTAGTGTGCGAGTGTGAGTGAGTGAGTGAGTGGAGAGTGTGAGTTTAGTGTGCAAGTGTGAGTGAGTGAGTGAGTGGAGAGTGTGAGTTTAGTGTATGAGTGTGAGTGAGTGAGAGGAGAGTGTGAGTTTAGTGTATGAGTGTGAGTGAGTGAGAGGAGAGTGTGAGTTTAGTGTGCGAGTGTGAGTGAGTGAGAGGAGAGTGTGAGGTTAGTGTGCGAGTGTGAGTGAGTGAGTGAGTGGAGAGTGTGAGTTTAGTGTATGAGTGTGAGTGAGTGAGAGGAGAGTGTGAGTTTAGTGTATGAGTGTGAGTGAGTGAGAGGAGAGTGTGAGTTTAGTGTATGAGTGTGAGTGAGTGAGAGGAGTGTGAGTTTAGTGTGCGAGTGTGAGTGAGTGAGTGAGAGGAGAGTGTGAGTTTAGTGTGCGAGTGTGAGTGAGTGAGTGAGTGAGAGGAGAGTGTGAGTTTAGTGTGCGAGTGTGAGTGAGTGAGTGAGTGAGGTCACAGCTGGAGCACTGTGTGCAGTTCTAGCCCCACATTATAGGAAGGATGTGATTGGACTGGAAAGGGTGCAGAGGAGATTCACCAGGATGTTACCTGGGATGAACATTGAAGTTATGAAGAGAGGTTGGATGGGCTTGGGTTGTTTTTTGCTGGAGCAGAGACTGAGGGGCGACCTGATCGAGGTGGACAAGGTTATGAGGGATATGGACAGGGTGGATGGGGAGCAGCTGTTCCCCTCAGTTGAAGGGTCAGTTATGAGGGGGACACAAGTTCAAGGTGAGGGGCAGGAGGTTTAGGGGGGATTTGAGGAAAAACCTTTTTATGAGTGGTGAGGGTCTGGAACGCACTGCCTGGGAGGGGGGTAGAGGCGGGTTCTACCACATCCTTTAATAACTACCTGGATGGGCACTTGGCCCATCCCAACATTCCAGGCTGTGGGCCAAGTGCTGGTAAATGGGATTAGGTCGGCAGGTCAGGTGTTTTTCATGCGTTAGTGCAGACTCGATGGGCCGAAGGCCTCTTCTGTGTTGTATTATTCTGCGATTCTGTGATCCTGATTGTGTATGTCTTTGTGAAAGTGAGTATTTGTGAGTGTGTGTGAGAGAATTGTTATGGGCCAGGGATTAGAGAACCCCAAAGTGTATCATGGAGTTCACCTTCCCACAGCTTTTACTAGATTGTGGTATGGGGAGCACACGGCCCACTCTGCAGGTGTGGTACAGCAGAAATGGAAAAGTATTTTTTAAAGCAAAACAATGTTTATTCGATGAACTCAAGTTAACCTTTTTAAAACATATAGTGAGCATTTTAGCAACCATCAATTCAAATACAACCCCCAAAGAACACAACATTAAGTAATCCTTAAGCTGTCCTTTTAACATCTATAAGACCTTTTAAAAAACCTTTAAACAGAAGCACATCAGGTTAAAGTCACTACTGTTATTAGTTTTAAATCACCAAAGGATCGATTTACAGTCTTTAGATTACAGAGAGAGACTAATACCCCTTCTGGCTGTGACTGCAGCTATCCAGCTCTGAAAATGAAACTAAAACACACCCTGCAGCAAACAGCCTAAAACAAAAGTAAAAAGCTGACAGACAGCCCAACTCCACCCACACTCTGACATCACTGATAAACACCCATTTCTTAAAGGTACATTTCTTAAACACCCATTTCTTAAAGGTACTCTCACGTGACCGAGTGTATAAGTGAGTGTGTATGTGGGTATGTGAGTGTAATTGAGTATGTGTATTAGCGAGTGTGTGAATGAATGTGTGTGTGTGTGAGTGTGTGCATGAGCGTGAATGTGATTGTGTGTGAGTGTGAGGGTGAATGTGTGTGTGTGAATGTGTGTGTGAATGTGTGTGAGAGGGTGAATGTGTGTGTGTGTGTGTGTGTGAATGAGCATGAGTATGAACGTGTGTGAGTGTGTGTGAATGCGTGTGTGAGGGTGTGTGCAAATGAGTGTGAGGGTGTGTGTGAATGAGTTTGAAGATGTGTGTGAATGAGTGTGAGTGTAAGTGTGAATGAATGTGAGGGTGAATCAGTGTGAGGGTGAATGGGTGTGTATGAGTGTGTGAATGAGCATGAGTGTGTGTGCGTTTGTGTGCATCAGTGTGTGTGACTGAGTGTAAGTGTGCATGTGCATGAGTGTGAATGTGAATGAGTGTGAGCGTTAATGAGTGTGAGGGTGAATGGGTGTGTGTGAGTGTGTGAATGAGCATGAGTGTGTGTGCGTTTGTGTGCGTCAGTGCGTGTGACTGAGTGTAAGTATGCATGTGCATGAGTGTGAATGTGAATGAGTGTGAGTGTTAATGAGTGTGATGGTGAATGGGTGTGTATGAGTGTGTGAATGAGTGTGAGTGTGTGTGTGAATGAGTGTGTGTGTGTAAGTGTGTATGTGAATGAGTGTGTGTGTGAATGAGTGTGAGTGTGAGTGTAAGTGCAAGTGTGAATGAGTGTGAGTGTACATGTGAGTGTGAATGAGCGTGAGTGTAAGTGAATGAGTGTGAGTGTGAGTGTAAGTGTGAGTGTGAATGAGTGTGAGTGTAAGTATGAGTTTGAGTGTGAGGGTGTGTCCTGCTGCTGAGATTCTGACTGTCCAACTGGTGTTCTGGTTTTATTATTTCCCTCATGGACCCAACTTCATTTTGTTCTCCTGTCTGAATATGTGGTGACTTCCTGCCGTGTCTACCCCACTATCCATTCCCCTGGCCATGTGTTTGCACATAAACGCCTGCACACCCACACCCTCTACCCTTCAAACAGTCTCTCCAATCACTGGCCCTCCACACTGCTCTCCAACTCAGAGTTCATACTCTAAACTCACTCCGGAATATTATTGCACTTGAAGCATTCATTCTGTTTCTCTCCCGACAGATGCTATCAGCCCTGCTGAGTGCCTTCCAGAATTTTCTGGTTTTAATTTTCAAGTTCCAGCATCTACAGATTTTGTTCTAATCCAACCTCAGCCGCACTCACTTCAGAGCTATCCAGCCTTGACTTTCCTGTTGCAGAGTCATTGCTGTTGTCTCCTGTCTATTCACCATTTTATATGGATATATTTATCCTTATTTTGTTCAGCAATAACTGGACAACCTTAGAACCATCAAAAAGTTACAGCACAGAAGGAGGCTTTGGAGAGGGTGCAGAAGAGGTTTACCCGGATGTTGCCTGGTATGGAGGGCATTAGCCATGAGAAGAGGTTGTTCTCACTGAAACAACGGAGGTTGAGGGGCGACCTGATAGAGGTCTACCAAATAGTGAGTGACATAGACAGAGTGGATAGTCAGAGGCTTTTTCCCAGGGTAGAGGGGTCAATTACTCGGGGGCATAGGTTTAAGATGCGAGGGGCAAGGTTTAGAGGAGATGTACGAGGCAAGTGTTTTTACACAGAGGGTAGTGGGTGCCTGGAACTCGCTGCCGGAGGAGGTGGTGGAAGCAGGGACGATAGTGACGTTTAAGGGGCATCTTGACAAATACATGAACAGGATGGGAATAGAGGGATACGGACCCCGGAAGTGGAGAATATTTTAGTTTAGAAATGGTCTAGCATGAAATGACCAGCATGGTCGGCACAGGCTTGGAGGGCCGAAGGGCCTGTTCCTATGCTGTACGTTTCTTTGTTCCGTGAGCCCATTCGGCCCATCTTGTCCATGCCAGCCCAAGGACACCCAGGTGCCCTTTCTAATCCCACCTCCCTGTACCCGATCCAGCCCTGTAGCTTAGAGCACTTAAGTTGCAGATCCAGGTACTTTTTAAAGAGTTTAGGGTCTCTGCATCCACCACCAACTCGGGCAGCGAATTCCAGACTCCCACTACCCTCTGCGTAAAAAAGTTCTTCCTCATGTCCCCTCTACACCTTCTGCCATTTATCTTGAATCTGTGTCCCCTGGTTCTAGAATTCTCCACTAAGCGAAACACTTTATCCTGTCCACTCTATCTCTTCCCCTCATAAGCTAATGTCCTCCATACCGGGAAACATCCTGGTAAACCCCTTCTGTATTCTCTCCAAAACCTCCACATCCTTCCAGTAGTGTGGTGATCAGAATTGTCATCACATCTGATTTCATTCCCGTGCCTCTTGCTCTCTCCCCACTACCTCCTGATTCAGAAGGTGAGAGTGTGACCCACTGGGGCGCACTGTCTGGACCTGTAAAGACTTAATTGCCTGCAAGGTCTCGCATTCAAAGTATCATCTTGCATCTTTGACTTTGTTTGTGGAACCCCCCTTTTCATTCACCTGAGGAAGGAGCCGTGCTCCTAAAGCTAGTGGTTCGAAACAAAACTTGGACTTTAACATGGTGTTGTAAGACTTCCCATTGTGCCCACCCCAGTCCAACGCCGGCATCTCCACATCACTGGCTCATGGCTGACGCTGTAGACTTGAGAACGGGGAACATCACAAGGGTGGGCGACTACACTCTGTGGGCTGCGAGACTCACGGCTCTTACATCATCTGGTTTCCTTTCCAGTAACCAGCCCATCGAGTTTCCTCACCCCCCCCCCCTCCCCCCACCCTCGCAACCTCACCCAGAGAGTCATTTCTCTCGCTTATCAAACCTGCCTGAGTGATATTGGTGAGCTGTTAGTGTCCTGTGCCTCTGAAGATAAACAGAAGCCACAGCCTTTTCGGGGCTGCACCATTTTCCATAGAAAGTTTCAGGAGGCTGATTGTGGATGGAGAATGTGAGGGCGGTTGTCGGCGTCACATAGCTCAGCGGAGGAGGCCAGTGAGCTCTCACACGGGGGGGATAGTAAAAGAGCAGAAACATTTCCATTCAACGAGTGAGCGGCTGTGCCGTACACCTGCGTCTTGAAGATGTGAAATGGTGAGGAGCTTGGTTAACCTGCGGCTCCATCATACTGAGATCAAATGACAGATAGGAGCTGCGGTGAAGAGTGAGATGGCAGAGGATGTGGTGTCCTCTGATGCAGCTTACTACAGCACGAGGATCCAATGTTTACCTCTCGTAGTTCTTTCAGAGTTACGATGTAGTGTCGAGGCTAAAGGTGGAGGATATTTATGGATAGAGGAAGCCTTCAATGCACAGTGTGCCGAGACCTGGGTCCTTGGAATTGTACCTGCCAGATTTCACCTGTAATCCTTCACCCCGTTATAATAAAACATTTAATATTGATGGGGCAGCACGGTGGCACAGTGGTTAGCACTGTTGCCTCACGGCACTGAGGACCCGGGTTCGATCCCAGCCCCGGGTCACTGTCTGTGTGGAGTTTGCACTTCATAGATTCATAGAATCAGAGAATTTACAGTTCAGAAGGTGGTCCTTCGGCCCCTCGAGTCTACACCAGCCCTTGAAAGAGCACCCTACAGCTACACCTCTGCCCTGTCCCCGTAACTCAGTAACCCCAACTAAAGGACAATTTATCATGGCCAATCCATCAAACCCATCTAAACCGGAGCGCCCGGAGGAAACCCACGCAGACACGGGGAGAAAGTGGAGACTCCGTACGGACAGTGACCCCCATGTCTGCGTGGGTCTCACCCCCACAACGCAAAGATGTGCAGGGTTTGTGGGCAGCATGGTGGTTAGCATAAATGCTTCACAGCTCCAGGGTCCCAGGTTCGATTCCCGGCTGGGTCACTGTCTGTGTGGAGTCTGCCCATCCTCCCCGTGTGTGCGTGGGTTTCCTCCGGGTGCTCCGGTTTCCTCCCACAGTCCAAAGATGTGCGGGTTAGGTGGATTGGCCATGCTAAATTGCCCGTAGTGTCCTAAAAAGTAAGGTTAAGGGGGGAGTTGTTGGGTTACTGGTATAGGGTGGATACGTGGGTTTGAGTAGGGTGATCATGACTCGGCACAACATTGAGGGCCGAAGGGCCTGTTCTGTGCTGTACTGTTCTATGTTCTATGTTCTATGGTAGGTGATTTGCCTCGCTAAATTGCCCCTTAATTGGGGGAAAAAAAGAATTGGGCTCTTTAAAATAAATGACAAAAGCATTTAATCTTGTCATGTGTAAGTAAATGTTAGGAGTCATTTTAGCGTAAGCCAATATTGAACGGGCCACCCATTGTCTTCTATGTTCCCTTCAATCAATCTCAACGGCAATGATATTCATTCACACACCATCTGTAATGTAATGAAAAGTTACACGGTGCTTAACATGTGTCTGACCTTCCACACTGAGAACACAAGGGGGTATTAGGCCAAATAAGCTGGTCGAGGAAGTCGGTTTCAAGGAGATTGGTAAAGGGCGAGAGAGAGCGATAGAGCGTAGGAAAGTTTAGGAAAGGGATTCCAGAGTTCACAAGGCATGGTCCCCCGCTGCTGCTTTGGTTAAAATTGCAACTTCCCCTGGGAGCCATTGAGACAGCAGTGGAGGTGGCCAGGGCCCCCATGAGGGAGACGATGGCCAAAATGGAGGGGAGGCTTGCGGCCCAGGGATCGACAGCGAGAGACCTCGAGAAGGCCACTACGGACCAAAGGGACCGGATCGCAGCTCTTGAAGCCGAGGTAGCAAGCCTTATCTGGACCCGAAAGGGCTTCAAAGAAAAAATTGATGACCATGAGAACATGTCTCATAGATCACAGAATTAGATCATAGAATTTACAGTGCCGAAGGAGGCCATTCGGCTCATCGAGTCTGCCCCGGCTTTGGAAAGAGCACCCTACCAAAGGTCAACACCTCCACCCTATCCCCGTAACCCAGTAACCCCACCCAACACTAAGGGCAATTTTGGACACAGGGCAATTTATCACGGCCAATCCACCTAACCTGCACATCTTTGGACTGTGGGAGGAAACCGGAGCACCCGGAGGAAACCCACGCACACACGGGGAGGATGTGCAGACTCCGCACAGACAGTGACCCAAGCCGGAATCGAACCTGGGACCCTGGAGCTGTGAAGCCACAGTGCTGTCTCGATGCCAAAACCTATAAATCGTGGGGCTGCCGGAAGGTATGGAGGGGAGGGACCCCACGGAATACGTATCGGCGATGCTCGGGAAACTGGTCAGCGAGCAGGGCTTTGCCAAGACCCCAGAGGCGGTCCATGCCCAAAGGTCACTTCAGCAGTGCCCCAGAGCCGGGGAAAGAGCCACGGGAAATAATTGTAAAGTTCCACAAATATCAGGACAAAGAGCAGATCCTGAGGTGGGGGGAAGGCGCGAGAGGATGCAAACGGGAAGGAAGTTCCCGTTTGTACCACGACATCGGATCAGACCCGGCCAAGCTCTGGGCCAAATTTAACTGCGCCAAATCTGCCCGATACAAAAACAAAACGCGGTTTAGCATACATACCCTGCCGTGGGGGTCACATACCAGGGGAAAGGAATTCAGGGGAAACAAAGGACAAAAGAAGGGGGTGGCAGGGTTGCAAAGAGGGGGGGGATAAATCCAAGGGAAGGGGTACCAAGAGGGCAAAGCACAGAGAAAACAGGGGGGGGGGAGAAGGAAGAGGGAGGAGGGTAGAGCGCTGGCTGCAACAGACAACAGGTGGAGATGAAGGAAAAGAGGAAGCAGATGGTGGCCATTTTGAACAGGCCGAGAGTGAGGGTAGGCTCGATCGGACAGGGCCGGGCCCACAAGGTGAGTATTGTTAACCCCACAGGACGTCGGGAAACCCCCCCCCCCACCCCAAATCCCCCTCCACCACCATCTGGGTAGCTACATGGAAAGTGTGGGACGGTGAAGAGATGCAGAGGCCTCACCCATCCCAGGAGTCTCAGGGCAGATGTAGTCCTCTGACAGGAAACACACCTGAGGGAAAAGACAGTCTGACAGCGAGTAAGGAAAGGGCTTGGTAGGATTAACGTTCCACTCATTTTTTGACACTAGGACAAGGGGAGCGTGGCCATTTTAATGAACAGGACGGTCTCACGTACGGCGACGAGCACAGTAATGGAACCGGTAGGTATGGAAGATATAGACGGGATGGTCAAATGGGCAAAAAAGTGGCAGATGGAATTTAACCCTGAAAAGTTAGAGGAGATACACTTTGGAAGGAGTAATGTGATGAGGAAATATTCAATGAAATGGCCTGAGACCTCGGAATATCCGCGGATCAAAGGAACCTTGGTGTGTTTGTCCATAGATCACTGAAGGTAGAAGGACAGGTTAATAGGGCATTGAAAAGGCAGGTGGTTCACTTGCCTTTATCAATCGAGACGTAGATTACAAAAGCAGTGATGTCATGTTGGAGTTGTATAGAACTTTTGGTGAGGCCAAAGTTTCAGTACTGAGTGCAATACTGGTCGCCACATTATAGGAAGGATGTAATTAGGTGGGCAGGTCAGGCACACAAATACATAGAAGATAGGAGCAGAAGGAGGCCTTTTGGCCCTTCGAACCTGCTCCACCATTCGTCACGATCATGGCTGATCATCCAACTCAATAGCCTAATCCTGCTTTCTCCCCATAGCCTTTGATCCCATTCTCCCCAAGTGCTATATCCAGCCGCCTCTTGAATATATTCAAAGTTTTAGCATCCACTACTTCCTGTGGTAATGAATTCCACAGGCTCACCACTCTTTGTGTGAAGAAATGTCTCCTTATCTCTGTCCGAAATGGTTAACCCTGAATCCTCAGGCTGTGACCCCTGGTTCTGGACACACCCATCATTGGCAACATCTATATTGGGTGGCACGGTAGCACAAGTGGATAGCACTGTGGCTTCACAGCGGCAGGGTCCCAGGTTTGATTCCCGGCTGGGTCACTGTCTGTGCGGAGTTTGCACGTTCTCCCCGCGTGTGCGTGGGTTTCCTCCGGGTGCTCCGGTTTCCTCCCACAGTCCAAAGATGTGCAGGTTAGGTGGATTGGTCGTGATAAATTGCCTTTAGTAACCAGAAAGGTTAGGAAGGGTTGTTGGGTTACGGGGATAGAGTGGAAGTGAAGGCTTAAGTGAGTTGGTGCAGACTCAATGGGCCGAATAGCCTCCTTCTGCACTGTATGTTCTATGTTCCCTGCATCTACCCTATCCAGTCCTGTTGGAATTTTATAAGTCTCTATGAGATCCCCCCTTCATTCTTCTGAACTCCAGCGAGAACAATCCTAACCTAGTCAATCTCTCCTCATATGACAGTCCCGCCATCCCTGGAATCAGTCTGGTAAACCTTCGCTGCTCTCCCTCGAGAACAAGGACATCCTTCCTCAGAGAAGGAGACCAAAACTGCACACAATACTCCAGGTGTGGCCTCACCAAGGCCCTGTACAATTGCAGCAACACATCCCTGCTTCTAAACTCGAAACCTCTCGCAATGAAGGCCAACATACCATTAGCCTTCTTTACCGCCTGCTGCACCTGCATGCTTACCTTCAGCGACTGGTGCACAAGGACCCCCAGGTCACGCTGCACACTCCCCGCTGCCAATGTACGACCATTCAGGTAGTAATCTGCCTTCCTGTTTTTGCTTCCAAAGTGAATAATCTCACACTTATCCAAATTATACTGCATCTGCCATTGGTTTGCCCACTCGCACAACCTGTCCAGATCTTGCTGTAGGATCCCTGCATCCTCGTCGCAATTCAACCTCCCGGCCAACTTGGTATCATCTGCAAACTTTGAGATGTTACATTTTGTTCCCTCATCCAAATCATTAATATATATTGTGACTAGCTGGGGTCCCAGCACCGATCCCTGTGGTACCCCACTGGTTACTGCCTGCCTAGTTGAAAAGGACCCATTAATCCCTACTCTTTGTTTCCTCTCTGCCAACTAGTTTTCTATCCACCTCAATACATTTCCCCCAATCCCATGCACTTTAATCTTGCACAATAACCTCTTAGGCTGGACTTTGTCAAACGCCTTCTGAAAGTCCAAATAAATCCATGCTGACTCTGACTGATCCTGCCACTGCTTTCTATATGTTCCGCTATAAAGTCTTTGATAATGGATTCCAGCATTTTCCCCATTACCGATGTTAGGCTTACTAGTCTATAATTCCCTGCTTTCTCTCTACCTCCCTTTTTGAATATCGGAGTGATGTGAGCTACCCTCCAATCTGCAGGGACAGTTCCAGAGTCTATAGAATCCCGGAAGATGACCACCAATGCATCCACTATTTCCCGAGCCACCTCCTTAAGCACTCTGGGATGCAGATTCTCAGGCCCTGGGGATTTATCCACCTTCAATCCCATCAATTTTCCCAGCATCATTTCTCTACTGCTGGGGCTTCACGGTAGCATTGTGGATAGCACAATTGCTTCACAGCTCCAGGGTCACAGGTTCGATTCCGGCTTGGGTCACTGTGCGGAATTTGCACATCCTCCCCGTATGTGCGTGGGTTTCCTCCGGGTGCTCCGGTTTCCTCCCACAGTCCAAAGATGTGCAGGTTAGGTGGATTGGCCATGATAAATTGCCCTTAGTGTCCAAAATTGCCCTTAGTGTTGTGTGGGGTTACTGGGTTACGGGGATAAGGTGGAGGTGTTGACATTGGGTAGGGTGCTCTTTCCAAGAGCCGGTGCAGACTCTATGAACCGAATGGCCTCCTTCTGCACTGTAAATTCTATGATAATCTATGATAATGTTGATCTCCCTCCGTTCTTCCCTCTCACTAAACCTTTCATTCTCCAACATTTCTGGGATCTGATCTGTGTCCTCATTTGTGAAGACAGAACCAAAGTATGTATTTAATTGCTCAGCCATTTCTTTGTCCCTTATTATCGAGGCAACTCAAAACTGATGAAGCTTTGGAGAAATATCGGGAAAGTAGGACGAATCTCAAACGCGCAATAAAGAGTCATGAAATATCTTTGGCTAACAGGGTTAAGGAAAATCCCAAAGCATTTTATTCGTATGTAAGGAGCAAGAGGGTAACTAGAGAAAGGATTGGCCCACTTAAAGACAAAAGAGGGAATTTATGCATGGACTCAAAGGAAATGGGTGAGATTCTTAATGAGTACTTTGCATCGGTATTCACAAAGGAGAGGGACAAAGTGGATGTTGAGACTAGGGATGGATGTTTAAATACCCTCGGTCAAGTTGTCATACGGAAGGGGGAAGTTTTGGGTATTCTGAAAGACATTAAGGTGGACAAGTCACCAGGACCGGATGGGATCTATCCCAGGTTACTGAGGGAAGCGAGGGTCGAAATAGCTGGGGCCTTAACAGATATCTTTGCAGCATCCTTGAGTACGGGGGTGAGGTCCCGGAGGACTGGAGAATTGCTAATGTTGTCCCTTTGTTTAAGAAGGGTAGCAGCCATAATCCAGGAAATTATAGACCTGTGAGCTTGACGTCAGTGGTAGGCAAACTGTTGGAGAAGATACTGAGGGATAGGATCTATTCACATCTGGAAGAAAATAGACTTATCAGTGATAGGCAGCATGGTTTTGTGCAGGGAAGGTCATGTCTTACAAACCTAATAGAATTCTTTGAGGAAGTGACAAAGTTAATTGATGACGGAAGGGCTGTAGATGTCGTATACATGGACTTCAGTAAAGCGTTTGATAAAGTTTCCCATGGCAGGTTGATGGAAAATGTGAAGTCGTATGGGGTTCAGGGTGTACTATCTAGATGGATAAAGAACTGGCTGGGCAACAGGAGACAGAGAGTAGTGGTGGAAGGGAGTGTCTCAAAATGGAGAAGGGTGACTAGTGGTGTTCCACAGGGATCCGTGCTCGGACCACTGATGTTTGTGATCTACATAAATGACCTGGAGGAAGGTATAGGTGGTCTGATTAGCAAGTTTGCAGATGATACTAAGATTGGTGGAGTTGCAGATAGCAAGGAGGTCTGTCATAGAATACAACAAAATATAGATAGATTACAGAGTTCGGCAGAGAAATGGCAGATGGAGTTCAATTCAGGCAAATGCGAGGTGATGCATTTTGGAAGATCAAATTCAAGAGCGGACTATATGGTCAATGGAAGGGTCTTGGTGAAAATTGATGTGCAGAGAGATCTGGGAGTTCAGGTCCATTGTACCCTGAAGGTGGCAACGCAGGTTGATAGAGTGGTCAAGAAGGCATACAGCATGCTTGCCTTCATCGGACGGGGTATTGAGTACAAGAGTTGGCAGGTCATGTTACAGTTGTATAGGACTTTGGTTAGGCCACATTTGGAATACTGCGTGCAGTTCTGGTCGCCACATTATCAGAAGGATGTGGATGCCTTGGAGAGGGTGCAGAGGAGGTTCACCAGGATGTTGCCTGGTATGGAGGGTACTAGCTATGAAGAAAGGTTGAGTAGATTAAGATTGTTTTCGTTGGAAAGATGGCGGTTGAGGGGGGACCTGATTGAGGTCTACAAAATTATGAGCGGTATGGACAGGGTGGATAGCAACAAGCTTTTTCCAAGAGTGGCGGTGTCAATTACAAGGGGTCACGATTTCAAGGTGAGAGGGGGAAAGTTTAAGGGAGATGTGCGTGGAAAGTTTTTTACGCAGAGGGTGGTGGGTGCTTGGAACGCTTTGCCAGCTGCGGTGGTAGAGGCCGGCACGATAGCATCATTTAAGACGCATCTAGACAGGTATATGAATGGGCGGGAACAGAGGGAAGTAGACCTTGGAAAATAGGAGACAGGTTTAGATAAAAGATCTGGATCGGCGCAGGCTGGGAGGGCTGAAGGGCCTGTTCCTGTGCTGTAATTTTCTTTGTTCTTTGTTCTATACATTCACCTGTTTCTGTCTGTAGGGGGCCTACATTTCTCTTTACCAATCGCTTTCTCCTCACATATCTGTAGAAACTCTTAGTGTCAGTCTTCATGTTCCCTGCAAGCTTCCCTTCGTACTGTACTTTCCCCGCCTCCATCAACCCCTTCGTCCTTCTTTGCTGAATTCTAGGTGTTTCTCATGGTTGAGTGCAGATTCGATGGGCCGAAGGGGGCTCTCCTGCGCTGTATTATTCTGTGAATCTGAGATGGTGCGATGCCCGTCTGTGGTGGTGTTCGGGGTGGCTGTGTATCCAGAGCACTGGACAGGGAAGGGGACGGACGCCCTGACCTTCGCCTCACCCATCACCAGGAGGGTGGAAGTGGGCAGCGCCACCCCGGGTCCTCGCAATGGCTCTCACATCTGCCCGAATTCCTGAGGCTGGAAAAGATAACATTTTAAATAAGATGGTGTGGGGGGGAGATTCGACGGCTGACGGGGCATGTTTATTCAGCCTCTTCACGGCAGCAGGGTAGCATGGTGGTTAGCATCAATGCTTCACAGCTCCAGGGTCCCAGGTTCGATTCCCGGCTGGGTCACTGTCTGTGTGGAGTCTGCACGTCCTCCCCCTGTGTGCGTGGGTTTCCTCCGGGTGCTCCGGTTTCCTCCCACAGTCCAAAGATGTGCGGGTTAGGTGGATTGGCCATGCTAAATTGCCCGTAGTGTCCTAATAAAAGTAAGGTTAAGGGGGGGTTGTTGGGTTACGGGTATAGGGTGGATACGTGGGTTTGAGTAGGGTGATCATGGCTTGGCACAACATTGAGGGCCGAAGGGCCTGTACTGTTCTATATCTATATACCTTTTGCAACCAGCGGCCAACGGAGGGACTGTGGGGGCACAGGGCGAGGGGTAGGGGGGTGAGGAGGGGATAGCTAGCTAGGGTAGGGAGGGAAGGGTGGCAGAAAAAGGTGGTGAGGGGGGCACTGGAAAGCCGCCCAGAGGGAGGGGAACTCATGAGGAACAGGGAAAGAATGGGGAAGAAGGCCACTCACCAGAGGGTGCACAGGCCTTCCCCATACGGGGAGGAACCGAGGGAATGAACGGACCCACCCTCCCTCGAAAAATCAAGCTCAAGGGGGGAAACCTCTCCCTCTCCCCCCACCCTCCGCCACCAGCGGAACGGAATTTACTGGCGAGCAAGGGGAAAGACCCCAACTACTGTATTTAGAAGGGTAAATCTGGGGGCATCCCCATCGGCATGTGACAGGAGCCCCAGCTGAACCCCGACAAAGCCAAACACTAATGTATCAATGTCAATATGAAGTAGCATTGGAGCCGCAGTCACGGTGACAGTGAGAGGCTCAAGTCTTGCTGTTCCTATTTTGTGGCGATTATTGCTGGTGCTGCAGAGCCTGTTACAGCGAAACTCAGTTTCCTCTTTCGTTTTTCTGTATTTATAACTCCAGACATCAATAAAAATGTTTTCTTTAGAAACCTCTTTCGATAGGCGAATTGGAAAAGATTATCATGGACAGATGTGAACCCGTTACAAATGGAGGCAGGAGCAATTATGAAGGAGAACAGGGAAATTATACGTCTGTCTTTACAGTAAGATACAATAAATCTGCCAGAAATACTCAGCAACCGAGGAACTTCCGCAACTGAGGAACTGAAAGAAATGTTTAGGAAAGAGTTAACTGGGTCGTAGGTCAATAAGTTCCCTGAGCAGGAGGAGCTATGTCCCAGAGTGTTTAAAGAGTTGGCTACAGAGATGGTGATTGCCACGGTGGTCAGCGTTCCAAATTTAGGGCAGCACGGTTGCATTGTGGATAGCACAATCGCTTCACAGCTCCAGGGTCCCAGGTTCGATTCTGGCTTGGGTCACTGTCTGTGCGGAGTCTACACATCCTCCCCGTGTGCGCGTGGGTTTCCTCCGGGTGCTCCGGTTTCCTCCCACAGTCCAAAGATGTGCAGGTTAGATGGATTGGCCAGGCTAAATTGCCCGTAGTGTCCAAAATTACCCTTAGTGTTGGGTGGGGTTACTGGGTTATGGGGATAGGGTGGAGGTGTGGACCTTGAGTAGGGTGCTCTTTCCAAGAGCCGGTGCAGACTCGATGGGCCGAATGGCCTCCTTCTGCACTGTAAATTCCATGAATCAAATTCTGCCGATTGTGGCAAGGTTCCTGCCGACTGTGAAGTAGAAAATGTAACTCCACTAGTAACTAACATTGACCTGTTAGTCAATGTCAACAGTCGAGAAGCCCCGAGAATCTATTGTAAAGGGTGTGAGAGCTGGACACTATGAATATAATTGTAAAATTTCACAAAGTCAGCACGGAGTTATAAAAGAGAACTCATGTTTGACAAACTTGTTGGTGTTTTTTGAGGTCTTGCAGCATAGATTATAGGAAGGGTGTGATTGCACTGGAGAGGGTGCAGAGGAGATTCACCAGGATGTTGCCTGGGGTGTGATGTGTTGGGTACTCTGGATCCGTGGAGACTGCGTTTACCTCAGCAGTAACACATACAGGCCACCAACACTTGAAATAGTACAACACTATTTTATTAAGCTAGAAACTGTTGAACGTACTTTCACTGTGGATCGACACTATGTTAGATTGAACTAAAGACCTATGCCTATCCTGACCAGTCTATGCTCTCAGCACATGGTGACGATCTGTGCTGCAAGCTGTAAGCTCTGTCCTTCTGAGAGGCTGCATCCCGAATGAGCGGGAAAACTGATGCCCTCTGTCTTTATAGTGAGTGTGCTCTAACTGGTGATTGGCTGGTGTTGTGCGTGTTGATTGGCCTTGCTGTGTGTCAATCAGTGTGTGTGTCTGCACCATCATATAGGGGCCTCACGGTAGCATGGTGGTTAGCATCAATGCTTCACAGCTCCAGGGTCCCAGGTTCGATTCCCGGCTGGGTCACTGTCTGTGCGGAGTCTGCACGTCCTCCCCGTGTGTGCGTGGGTTTCCTCCGGGTGCTCCGGTTTCCTCCCACAGTCCAAAGATGTGCGGGTTAGGTGGATTGGCCATGCTAAATTGCCCGTAGTGTAAGGTTAATGGGGGGATTGCTAAATTGCCCGTAGTGTCCTAAAAAGTAAGGTTAAGGGGGAGTTGTTGGGTTGCGAGTATAGGATGGATACGTGAGTTTGAGTGGGGTGATCATTGCTCGGCACAACATCGAGGGCCGAAGGGCCTGTTCTGTGCTGTACTGTTCTAAATTCTAAATTCTAAATATACTGGTGTATATTATGACAGGGTGGAACATTTAAGTTATGAAGAGAGGTTGGATAGACTTGGGCTGTTTTCACTGGAGCAGAGAAGACTGAGGGGTGACTTGATCGAGGTGGACAAGATTGTGAGGGGCATGGACAGGGTGGATAGGGAGCAGCCGTTCCCCTCAGTTGAAGGGTCAGTTACGAGGGGGACACAAGTTCAAGGTGGTGGGCAGGAGAGGGGATTTGAGAATAAACCTTTTTTACCCAGAGGGTGGTGAGGGTCTGGGACGCGCTGCCTGGGAGGGGGGTAGAGGCGGGTTGCCTCACATCCTTTAAAAAGTACCTGGATGAGCACTTGGCACGTCATAACATTCCAGGCTATGGGCCAAGTGCTGGCGAATGGGATTATGTCGGCAGGTCAGGTGTATTTGATGCATCGGTGCAGACTAGATGGGCCGAAGGGCCTCTTCTGTGCTGTATTATTCTGTAATCATGCTTGGCTGTAGTTAGGGGTACGAGGGTGGCACAGTGGTTAGCACTGCTGCTTCACAGCTCCAGGGTCTCAGGTTCAATTCCGGCCTCGAGTCACTGTGCGGAGTTTGCACGTTCTCCCCGTGTCTGCGTGGGTTTCCTCCAGGTGCTCCGGTTTCATCCCACAAGCCCTAAAAGACTTGCTTGTTAGGTGAATTGGACATTCTGAATTTTCATTCAGTGTACCCGAACAGGCGTCGTATGAGGAACAGTTGAGGACTCTGGGTCTGTACTCGTTGGAGTTTAGAAGGATGAGGGGGGATCTTATTGAAACTTACAGATACTGAGAGGCCTGGATAGAGTGGACATGGAGAGAATGTTTCCACTTGTAGGAAAAACGAGCAGAGGACACAATCTCAGACTAAAGGGACGATCCATTAAAACAGAGATGAGGAGGAATTTCTTCAGCCAGAGGGTGGTGAATCTGCGGAACTCTTTGCCACAGAAGGCTGTGGAGGCCAAATCACTGAGTGTCTTTAAGACAGAGTGTGATAGTCACCACTAGCAGTATTACATGTATTACAGAAAGGCTCGTATAATAGAAGTACATGGGCAAATCCCTGCCTGCTGGCTCCGCCCAGTAGGCGGAGTATAAATGTGTGTGCCCGCCGGTGCTGCAGCCATTCTGGTTCCAGCTACAGGAGGCACAACATCTTTGCTCAATAAAGCCTCGATTATTCCACTCCTCTCGTCTTTGTGGGAATTGATAGTGCGTCACAGAGATAGATAGGTTCTTGATTAATAAGGGGATCAGGGGTTATGGGGAGAAGGCAGGAGAATGGGGATTGAGAAACATATCAGCCATGATCGAATGGCGGAGCAGACTCGATGGGCTGAGTGGCCTAGTTCTGCTCCTATGTCTTATGGTCTGATGGAATGTGGTGACTAGGGAAATCCGAGCAATCTCTTTCTCAAACCCCCCCCCCCCAACACCCTCGCTATTCCTCGCCCTGCAATTGTAACTGTCAGTGTTACTTTCTTCCAGTTCCATTCGAAGAAGTGACCAGTCCACAGACTTTGACAACAAAGATTGAGTTGACAATGCCCATGCCAGGCATGAACCACAGCCACCTCTTGAAAATATACATTGCGATCGCAGCTACTGCCTTCGTTGTCATGGTAATCGTCATCGTCTTCATCGCAATCTGCATCCAGCGACACAAAGCAGCATGCAGAAAGGGTAAGAAGAATGAATTATTGATCAGAAATTTGGGTGCGGGATTCTCCGACCCTCCCCCACCGGCCGCCGAATTCCCCGGCATCCCAAACCTCCCTTCCCCAAACCTGCCCCCCAAACCTCCCCTCAAAGCCCCCAGCCCCCTCAAACACCCACCCCAACCCCCCAAAGCCCTACACCCAACCACCCCATACCCCCGCACCCAACCCCCCATACCCCCGCATCTAACCTCCCATACCTCCACACCCTACCCCCACCCCCAAAACCCCCAACTCCCCTAACCCGCCTCAAAGCCCCCAGTCCCCTCAGACACCCACCCCAACCCCCCAAAGCCCCACACCCAACCACCCCATCACCAAACCTCACCCCCAAAACCCCCACAAGCCCCCAACTCCCCTAACCCGCCTCAAAGCCCCCAGCCCCCTCAAACACCCACCCCCAACTCCCCAAAGCCCCACCCCCATACCCCCACACCCAACTCCCCAAAGCCCTACACCCAACCACCCCATACCCCCGCACCCAACCCCCCATACCTCCACATCCTACCCCCGCCCCCAGCCCCCTCAAACACCCACCCCAACCCCCCAAAGCCCCACCCCCAACTCCCCCAAAGCCCCACACCCAACTCCCCAAAGCCCCACCCCCATACCCCCACACCCAACTCCCCAAAGCCCCACCCCCATACCCCCACACCCAACTCCCCAAAGCCCCACCCCCAACCCTCCCATACCTCCACACCTTACCCCCACCCCCAAAGCCCCCACAATCCCCCCTCAAACCCCAAACTCTCCAAACCCCCCTCAAACACCCACCCCAACCCCACAAAGCCCCACCCCCAACCACCCAAAGCCCCTCCTCCAACCCCCCCCCCATACCCCCACCCCCAACTCCCCCAAAGCCCCACACCCAACTCCCCAAAGCCCCACCCCCATACCCCCGCACCCAACTCCCCAAAGCCCCACCCCCATACCCCCACACCCAACTCCCCAAAGCCCCTCCCCCATACCCCCGCACCCAACTCCCCAAAGCCCCACCCCCAACTCCCCCATACCCCCACACCCAACTCCCCAAAGCCCCACCCCCAACTCCCCCATACCCCCACACCCAACTCCCCAAAGCCCCACCCCCAACTCCCCCATACCCCCACACCCAACTCCCCAAAGCCCCACCCCCAACTCCCCCATACCCCCACACCCAACTCCCCAAAGCCCCACCCCCAACTCCCCCATACCCCCACACCCAACTCCCCAAAGCCCCACCCCCAACTCCCCCATACCCCCACACCCAACTCCCCAAAGCCCCACCCCCAACTCCCCCATACCCCTGCACCCAACTCCCCAAAGCCCCACCCCCAACTCCCCCATACCCCCACACCCAACTCCCCAAAGCCCCACCCCCAACTCCCCCATACCCCCACACCCAACTCCCCAAAGCCCCACCCCCAACTCCCCCATACCCCTGCACCCAACTCCCCAAAGCCCCACACCCAACCACCCCATACCCCCACACCCAACCCCCCATACCCCCACACCCTACCCCCACCCCCAAAATCCCCAACTCCCCTAACCCCCCTCAAAGCCCCCAGCCCCCTCAAACACCCACCCCCAACCCCCCCATACCCCCGCACCCAACCCCCCATACCTCCACACCCAACTCCCCCAAAGCCCCACACCCAACCCCCCCATACCCCCACACCCAACACCCCAAAGCCCCACACCCCCCCATACCCCCACACCCAACCCCCCAAAGACCCACACCCAACCCCCCATACCCCACACCCAACCCCCCAAAGACCCACACCCAACCACCCCATACCCCCACACCCAACCCCCCAAAGACCCACACCCAACCCCCCATACCCCCACACCCAACCCCCCAAAGACCCACATGCAACCACCCCATACCCCCGTACACAACCCCGCATACCCCCACACCCAACCACCCCATACCCCCGTACCCAACCCCCGATACCCCCACACCCAACCCCTCAAAGCCCCACACCCAACCACCCCATACCCCCGTACCCAACCCCCCCATACCGCCACACCCAACCCCCCAAAGCCCCACACCCAACCACCCCATACCCCCGTACCCAACCCCCCAAAGCCCCACACCCAACCCCACATACCCCCACACCCAACCCCCCAAAGACCCACACCCAACCCCCCAAAGCCCCACACCCAACCCCCCAAAGCCCCACACCCAACCCCCCATACCCCCGTACCCAACCCCCATACCTCCACACCCTACCCCCACCCCCAAACCCCCACAAACCGCCAACTCCCCTAACCCCCCTCAAAGCCAGCCCCCTCAAACACCCACCCCCAACCCCTCCAAAGCCCCACACCCAAGCCCTCATACCTCCATCGCCAAACCCCCACCCCAAAAACTCCCTCAAACCCCCAACTCCCCAAACCCCCCTCAAAGCCCCAATTCCCAGCCCCTCAAACACCAATCCCCAACACCCATCCCCAACCCCCCCATTACCCCCTCACCCAACCCACCCCAAACCCCCACCCCCATCATACCCCCATCACCAAACCCCCACACCCCACCCCCACCAACAAACCCCCTACCCCCAAACAATCCAAAGACGTGCAGGTTAGGTAGATTGGCCATTGCAAATTTGCTCCTCAGTGCTTCTTAGTTCTGTGGGGTTACTGGGTTACGGGGACAGGGTGGAGGTGTGAGCTTGGGTAGGGTGCTCTCTCCAAGAGCAGGTGCAGACTCGATGGGCCGAATGGCCTCTTTCTCCGCTGTAAATTCTATGATTCTCTGATAATTCCTAATCCACCACAAACTATCAACGAAAAACCCCCACAACCGCCGCCCACCCCAACATCAGCCCACCCCACAGCCCACCCCCACAGCCCACGCCCACAGCCCACCCCGTCATCAGCCCACCCCCACAGCCCACGCCCACAGCCCACCCCCAGAGCCCACCCCGATGCCAGCCCACCCGGTTAGGTGGATTGGCCATGATAAATTGCCCTTAGTGGCGAAAAAGGTTAGGAGGGGTTACTGGGTTGCAGGGATAGGGTGGAAGTGAGGGATTAAGAGGGTGGGTGCGGACTCGATGGGCCGAATGGCCTCCTTCTGCATTGTATGTTCTATGGTGCTCGAATCAGTGCCAGGCACGCACCTGAATTTTAGCCGGACGCACGATTGCGGTTCACATCACAAGGCAAAGAATTTCACCCATTTTCTCCATGGCAACATCCTGGCCAATCGGATTTGATTGGCAACCAATCAGCACCTATTTTTCCCTGTGATGTAAATTGCTGCGATTGTTTGAAATGCGGTATTCTTGTGTTTGTCCTGCTGAGTGTGAGACGGAAAACTTCAGCAACCTGTGTCTTTTCAGCAAAATTCAAACAACTGTCTCAATGTTTTTTTCATTTTACTTCTTTTTCAAGTGAAGAATCCTGTCGAGGCACCAGAAGAGTTTGAGAAACTGAATGGATGCAACTTGGGAAACAATGGAGTTTTATTCCAGAAGAACAACAGCAATTCTCAAGCACTGAGCGGGATATTCAAGAATTCGGTGATCATGAAGGTTGAGACTGGGAATGAAAACCATCCCAACGCGTGTACTGTCAAAGCCAGCGCCGAGAATCATATCCTTGAATACAAGTGTAGCAAGGAAAGGGAGTTTGCTGGTTTCCCATTGCCAGCCACTGAATTGGGAACGACTGTACTCGTTACAGCAAAAACCATCCAAACCTCCAACTGAGGCAGAAACTGGCAGAGACGGCTTCTCGGAGAGGCTTCACTACAGCTCCAGACATTGTAACTTTGTACAGCAAAATTCCCTCGGGATGGGGGTGGGGGGCAGTGGGAACAGGGGACGGGACGGTGGGGGAGATTTCACCTCCTGATTGGCCGTCAGAACTTGGGCAGCGGATTCTGGGAGGAATCTAAGAGACAAACTGAATGCAGTCGATGCTGACAGTTCAATGTGGCTTCATCAGATCTCCCGCTAAAGCTCAAACGCACACAATTGGAAGGATCTGTGTGAACGTTTAGCCCCACACCACTCCCCCTGCACCCCTCCCCCCCTCACCCCAAGCTGACATAACGTTCTCTGTCACAATTAAAGGTTCGATGTAGCTGAGATTCACAACATTCCACTACTGAGTCACATATGTAGCCAGCACTGTGGCACCATGGGATGAAGATTTGACAAACCAAAATCATGGAAACATTGAAAATAGGTGCAGGAGGTGGCCATTCGGCCCCTCGACCCTTCACCACCATTCAATATGATCCTGGCTGATGGTGCAAATTCAGTATCCCATTCCCGCTTTCTCTCTGTGCCCCTTGATCCCTTTATCCGCAAGGCCCACGTCCAGCTCCCTCTTGAATATCTCCAATAGGGCAGCACGGTAGCATGGTGGTTAGCATCAATGCTTCACAGCTCCAGGGTCCCAGGTTCGATTCCCGGCTGGGTCACTGTCTGTGCGGAGTCTGCACATCCTCCCCCTGTGTGCGTGGGTTTCCTCCGGGTGCTCCGGTTTCCTCCCACAGTCCAAAGATGTGTGGGTGAGGTGGATTGGCCATGCTAAATTGCCCGTAGTGTCCTAAAAAGTAAGGTTAAGGGGGGGGTTGGGTTACGGGTATAGGGTGGATACGTGGGTTTGAGTAGGGTGATCATTGCTCGGCACAACATCGAGGGCCGAAGGGCCTGTTCTGTGCTGTACTGTTCTATGTTCTATATTCTAACTGGCCCCCAACAGCTTTCTGTGGTGGAGAATGCCACAAATTCACAACTCTCTGAGAGAAGAAGTTCTTCAACCATCTCAGTCCTGAATGGCTGACCTTGGGCTGCGACCCCTGGTTCTGGGCGACTCCAATCCCAAGCAGTGGTCCTGTCTAAGGTTTAATTCCGCTCCTCTGTCCAAATCCTCACCACAGCCGCTTTGAGCTGGGAGATGGCTGAAAGAATCGGCTGGACATTCCTGGAGGCAGCAGGAAGGTGAAATCAGACGGAGGAAGTCGGGGTCAGAAGGGGAGAGGTTTGCACCATCGGGTGCAAGTGTGAATCCACGTAGTCCATCTTCACAGGAAGAACGGGACTCACTGGGCTTCAGCATCCTCCCAGACTCCAGGGTAAAAACTCTCAACTAGAATATCCTTTTGTATCAACAAGTAAACCTGATCACAGTGACCAGCATGCACCACATTGAATCATCGTCGGACCTGCAATGTCAGGAGAATGACGTCAGTGTCATCACACACCCGTTTTATAGAAATACATTTCAGATACCATCACAGTGAGTTCACAAAGCAAACCCTTTCCGCAAATTGTCCGAACTTGCGGACTGCCACATTTTGACAATAGTGAAATCATTTTTTTGAATAGTCTTGGGCGTGATTCTCCGCTCCCCAGGCCGGGTGGAAGAATCGTGGGAGGGCCGGGCAAATCACGTCACACCGCCCTGGCGATTCTCCCCCCCCCCCCACCCTCACCGTTTTTCCCGGCGACCGGCGATTCTCCGGCCCGGATGGGCCGAGCGGCCTGACGACCCCGACGGGTTCACGCCGGCGGCAACCACACCTGGTCGCTGCCGGCGTGAACAGCGCGTGACAGGTAAGTGTGGGGCCTGTGGGGGGGCGGAGAGAGGATCGAGCACCACGGGCGTGCTTGTGAGGGGACTGGCCCTCGATCGGTGCCCACCAATCATCGGGCCAGCGTCTCTGAGAGACGCAGTCTTTCCCTTCCGCCACCCCGCGGAGGGGAAGGCGGCATGCGCGGGTTGGAGCCGGCCAACCTGCGCATGCGCGGCTGACGTCACTTAGGCGCCACCGGCCGCGTCATTCTTGGCGTGCCGCTTTGACGCAAGCGTCAAGGCCCAGCGGCCGAGTTTCCCGCAACGCCGCTCCAAGAATAGGGGGCGTGGAGCGGCCTCCAACGCCGGAGTGAAACACTCCGGGTTTTACTCCGGCGTCCAGTCTCCCTTTGAGAGAATTTTGCCCCTTATACAGGAGTCAACGAACGGTGTGATGTTGTTCTGCACAACTGGTTATAGGCTTAAAACCCATTCATTTGAGTAACTCACCTCCTGACCCCCCAAAGCCTGTCCACCATCTACAAGGCACAAGTCAGGAGTGTGATGGAATACTCTCCATTTGCCTGGATGAGTGCAGCTCCAACAACACTCAAGAAGCTCGACACCATCCAGGACAAAGCAGCCCCGCTTGATTTCTCCCCCTTCCACCTACATTCACTCCCTCCATCGCCGACACACAGTGGCAGCCGTGTGTACCATCTACAAGATGCACGGCAGCAACTCACCAAGGCTCCTTAGGCAGCACCTTCCAAACCCACGACCACTACCATCTAGAAGGACAAGGGCAGCAGATACCTGGGAACCCCACCACCTGGAGGTTCCCCTCCAAGTCACTCACCACCCTGACTTGGAAATATACCGGCCGTTCCTTCACTGTCGCTGGGGCAACATCCTGGAACTCCCTCCCTAACAGCACAGTGGGTTTATCTACACCACAAGGACTGCAGCGGTTCAAGAAGGCAAATCACCCCCACCTTCTGAAGGGCAATTAGGGATGGGTAATAAACGCTGACCTGGCCAGCGATGTTTACATCCTGTAAATGAATTTTTAAAGACTTACCAGGGCGGCACGGTAGCACAAGTGATTAGCACTGTGGCTTCACAGCGCCAGGATCCCAGGTTCGATTCCCCGCTGGGTCACTGTGCGGAGTCTGCACGTTCTCCCCGTGTCTGGGTGGGTTTCCTCCGGGTGCTCCGGTTTCCTCCTACAGTCCTAACATGCAGGTTAGGTGGATTGGCCGTGATAAATTGCCCTTAGTGTCCAAAAAGGTTAGGAGGGGTTATTGGGTTACGGGGATAGGGTGGAAGTGAGGGCTTAAGTGGGTCGGTGCAGACTCGATGGGCCGAATAGCCTCCTTCTGCACTGTATGTTCTATGTACACTGGAATACTAATGTCGCTGATTCATAATTGTGGGGCATTTTATTAAAATTGTTTTTAAATCAAAATATGAAACAAAACAAGTTATTTATTCGGGGCCCTCCACATCACTTTGAGGAATTACTTTGCAATATTTGAAATCAGGGTTAGAGGTTTTGCTACTTTAAGAGAATGATACAATTGACGGTCAGCAGTATTGACAGTTAAACTCAGGCCCAAATTTAACTGTGTTTAAGTTGGATTCTGATGAGTTAAAACTGGGCTCATCGTCTCCCTGGAAACAGAGACTGCTCGGAACCCAGATGTATGTTTGTTATGACTGTTTCGGAATGAATTCTGGGATGTTTTTGCAAACACTCAGCTCATGTTGCTGGGTAGGAACCTGGGGCCTATCCCACCGTCAGACCCTGTCTGCACCTGTCGCTGGTGTTCATAGAATCATAGAATTTACAGTGCAGAAGGAGGCCATTCGACTCATCGACACGAGTTGCTTTACAAAAGTTTGGCTTTAATAAGCTAGAACTTAGCCCTGCGGTTGTCTACAATAAAATGGACGACCACCGGGCGTTTGACTATTTATACCTCGGTAAGGAGGCGTGGTTAATTCAGCCTCTCGACCAATCGGAGAGCTGTCACATGACTGGTCTCAACCAATCGGTCGAGAGGCACATGACCGACCAGGGCCAATGGTAAGCCGGTGTTCTGCCCCAATGGCAGACAGCTATGCAAATCATATCACCACACACCGGTTATTACAAACAGCACCCTATTGAAGTCCAGGCTTCCAACTGTAACCCAGTAACTCCCACTTAATATTTTTTGCACTCAAAGGGATATTCATCAGGGCTAATCGACCTAACCCGCACATCTTTGGATTGTGGGAGGAAACCATCCACTCTCTTCACCTCCCACACCCTGCCACCCGCTCCCGGCCATTCCCCCCCCCCCCCCCCCCCCCGACTCTTGCTCCCTCTGACTCCTAGCTGCCCACTCTGTGCCAGCAATTGCCCCTCGCCCCCCCACTCCCCCTCCCCCCCCCCCCCCCCCCCCCCGCTCCCTTCACCAAATCCTTCCCATTCCTCCATGGTTCCCTCACGTCACCTCTCCCTCCCGCTCAAGCTGAAAGGAGCGGAGAGGGGGTGTGAGGTGTTGGAGGAGGACAGTCAATGGGAGCAGGGTGGTGTCGAATGGGAGGTTTGGAGAACTGTGCAATGTGCCTTTTTGTTCCGATCTGTGTTAGATCTGCGCCATCTTTGATGCAGGCGGTTGGCCGGACATTCCGGTCAGCGTCGCCACGGCAACTGATCACCGCCTCTGGCGAGTAAGCAGAGCCAAGAAACTGAGCCTTTCCCGAATGGATCCTTCTTACCGGGCCCAGTTTGGAGTATTTTGGAATCGTGTGGCATCTATGTTACGTGCACAATAGTGTTTTAGTTTTCAGGATCATTCTCACCTCAGTTCCAAGTCTATAAAATCTACAGATTATTAAAAGGAGGCAGCATCTCGCATTTAATTACTTTCCCTCCTTTATTCAAGCACAAATGGACATGGGTCCTCCAGGAAGATATTTTTGAGTTCAGTTTCAATGGTCGGAGTCTAGGCCTCTGGGTTAAAAGGTGAGGGTTCAAGGGCCATCCCAGGGTCATGGGTACTTCATTGGGTGCTGCACAATCGGAGAAACCTTCCTTAGGGGGTAGATCAACGTCACACCTACCCTTTCAGATGGAAATAGAGGGTGAGAGGACACCATTAACAGGAAGTAGGGCCATTTCCAAATGCCTGATCAACAGTCATCCCTCAACCAATGACACTAAAGCTTACTGTCTGGTCTTCAGTCTTGTGGGAGCTTGTTCTGCACCGATTGGTTGCCACAATTCCCTCTGTTACAACACTGATAAAGGTATTTCATTGGCTGAAGCGAGTTGTGATGACCCAATGATATGAGAGGCGCTATATGAAGATGATGAAGGGTGGTGGTTGATGGGAAATGCTCTGACTGGTGTCCAGTTGCTAGCGGCGTACCACAAGGATCTGTTTTGGGGCCGCTGCTGTTTGTCATTTTTATAAATGGCCTGGAGGAGGGCGTAGAAGGATGGGTTAGAAAATTTGTAGATGACACTAAAGTCGGTGGAGTTGTGGACAGTGCAGAAGGATGTTACAGAGGGACATAGATAAGCTGCAGAGTTGGGCTGAGAGGTGGCAAATGGAGTTTAATGCAGGAAAGTGTGAGGTGATTCATTTTGGAAGGAATAACAGGAAGGCAGAGTACTGGGCTAATGGTAAGATTCTTGGTAGGGTGGATGAGCAGAGAGATCTCGGTGTCCATGTACATAGGTCCCTGAAAGTTGCCACCCAGGTTGAGAGGGTTGTTAAGAAGGCGTACGGTGTGTTAACTTTTATTGGTAGAGGAATTGAGTTTCGGAGCCATGAGGTCATGTTGCAGTTGTACAAAACTCTGGTGCGGCCGCATTTGGAGTATTGCGTGCAATTCTGGTCGCCAGATTATAAGAAGAATGTGGAAGCATTGGAAAGGGTGCAGAGGAGATTTACCAGAATGTTGCCTGGTATGGAGGGAAGATCTTACGATGAAAGGCTGAGGGACTTGAGGCTGTTTTCATTAGAGAGAAGAAGGTTAAGAGGTGACTTAATTGAGGCATACAAGATGATCAGAGGATTAGATAGGGTGGACAGTGAGAGCCTTTTTCCTCGGATGGTGATGTCTAGCATGAGGGGACATAGCTTTAAATTGAGGGGAGATAGATATAGGACAGATGTCAGAGGTAGGTTCTTTACTCAGAGAGTAGTAAGGGCGTGGAATGCCCTGCCTGCAACAGTAGTGGACTCGCCAACACTAAACGCATTCCAATGGTCATTGGATAGACATATGGATGATAAGGGATTAGTGTAGATGGGCTTTAGAGTGGTTTCACAGGTCGGCGCAACATCGAGGGCCGAAGGGCCTGTACTGCGCTGTAATGTTCTATGTTCTAAGATTATCCTCTTTCGAAGTGACTGTAGTTGCCTGGGGCACCTTCAACAATACTGCAGACAACGATCACATTTTCCACAAGGTTATAGATGCAGTCGAATCTCAGCCCTCAACTCGTCTCCCCCACAGCAAAGCTGAAACTTGCAAGGGGCAAAGGTCCATCAGTTGTTGACCAAGGTTTCTGGAGCAAGCATGTAACTGACGACCATCTAGAACTTTCCTCTGAGGCTCTGATCCCAGCGCACGTACCGATGAACCACACGGACCTCATCACAGTCACCTCTTGTATATTTGGTTCATGTGCGACCTCTTTGCAAAAGAAAGCGACATTGAGCACGACCAGTTTAGAGTATTTTGGAATCGTGTGGGATCTATGTTACGTGTACAATAGAATCGTAGAATCATAGTATTTACAGTGCAGAAGGAGACCATTTGGCCCATCGAGTCTGCACCGGCTCTTGGAAAGAGCACCCTACCCAAGCCCACACCTCCACCCATCCGCATAACCCAGTAACCCCACCCAACACCAAGGGCAATTTTGAACACTAAGGGCAATTTATCATGGCCAATCCACCTAACCTTCACATCTTTGGACTGTGGGAGGAAACCGGAGCACCCGGAGGAAACCCACGCACACACGGGGAGAGCGTGCAGACTCCACACAGGCTTGGGTCATCAAGCCGGGAATCGAACCTGGGACCTGGAGCTGTGAAGCCACAGAGCTATCCACTGTGCTACTGCGCTGCCCAAAGACTCTGATTGCTCAAAGTTGGACAGGGGGGGGGGGGGGGGGGGGGGCGATGGGGGAGTTCTGAATAAAGGTCCTGAATTTATACAGTAATTTATACAGAACCTTTTTCATAATACTAAGTACTGATTCAGAGATAGTTTCCAAAGAAGAACATCTGCATATTTGTTTAATCTCCTCTTAAGTTTGTCATTTTTAGTCATTGCAATAGTTATATTTTATATTAATTTTCTGCATTTTAACCTCTAACCTTGAAAAGGAACCACGTGTGAATCTGCAAAAAAAATAAAGATGAAAATTGTGCCTCGGACTGAAAAGAAATGGGAATAATTGAGTTTGTTTTTTGCGAATGCGAATGTTTATATTGTGGAGAACGTCACTTTTAGTTTCCTGAGAAAATGTCCTACTTTTTGATGTACTTTGTTGAAATGATTTTGTTGCCGATGCTGTTGATGCAATGGCCTGTTTGCATGAATAAACCTTGCTAATTTAGTCACTCTCTGCTGACTAATGGTGAACTAGTTATTTGACCTGGTTAGCAGGTTGGTAAGATGTCAGAAAGAATTGACTGGCGATGTCCAACATCTGTACAGGCCACTTCATCATTGTTATTAATGGTTTAAATAACACAATAGATAGAGCTCTAATACAGGTTTGTCGGTGACACATTGATTGGTGCACAGAACGACTGCAGATGGGGATTTTAAATTGCAGAGACTTTGATAAATGATTGGACAAAACTGTGGTGGGTAGATTTCAGTGCAGGTAAATCATAGAATCATAGAATCATAGAATTTACAGTGCAGAAGGAGGCCATTCAGCCCATCGAGTCTGCACCGGCTCTTGGAAAGAGCACCCTACCCAAGGTCAACAACTCCACCCTATCACCATAACCCAGTAACCCCACCCAACACTAAGGGCAATTTATCGTGGCCAATCCACCTAACCTGCACATCTTTGGACTGCGGGAGGAAACCGGAGCACCCGGAGGAAACCCACGCACACACGGGGAGAACGTGCAGACTCCGCACAGACAGTGACCCAAGCTGGAATCGAACCTGGGACCCTGGAGCTGTGAAGCAATTGTGCTTTCCACAATGCTACCGTGCTGCCCCTTTTTTTTAAAGAATTATTTTTTCTTACAATGTAATTTTATTGTGCTTGGTACTGTACGTCTATTAAGGTTTGACAGTTCAACCAGCTGCCTAAACACATGAAAACCAATTATGGCTGTGCATACTTTAAACTGCACACATTTTCCATAGAAAATCTAATTATTTTACATCTTACACTGTACGAGAGAGCATGCAAAAGAAAGAGTGAGAAACCTAGAATCTTTACAGCTGTACAAAAAATAGAAAAATGTTGTTAAATCATGCTGCCTCTGCAACAATTACTTTACAAAACTCATTGTGACTTTGCGAAGGCACCAGATACCAGGAAATCTGGCTTTCCAGTTCAAGTCCCTCCGTTAAAAGTGAACCAAATCTAAGCTGCTAAATGATCTCCCCACAGTACAAACCAACTCAAGGCTGCAGCTACATGGTTCTCCTTTCAGCCGTAAATAAGGTCCACATGCTTTTCACAAGTCAGAGTTTTCATGCTGGAGGTGTTGGTGTAGCTGCAGACTGGACCATCATTGAAAAAGACATCAACACCACAGGAGAGGTCAAGTGAGCAGCAAAGAGTTTAGGCCTGAGTCTTTTCTTTCGCAGAATCAGAGCAGGAGGCCATTCAGCCCATCATGCCTATACTAGCACACTGAAGGAACAATTCACTGTGTCATTTCCCAGCCTTCTCCCCATGACACACCACATTCATCCTGTTAGCCATGGTGAGAGGCTGAATAGACTCGGACTGTTTACATTAGAAAGACGGAGGTTCAGGGGCGACCTGATAGAGGGCTACAAGATTATATGGGGCATGGATAGAGTGGATGGGCAGGCACTCTTTCCCAGGGTGGAGGGGTCAGTCACCAGGGGGCATAGGTTTAAGGTCCGTGGGGCAAAGTTTAGAGGAGATTGTGAGGCAGGTTTTTTACGCAGAGGGTGATGAGTGCCTGGAACGAATTGCCAGGGGAGGTTGTGGAAGCAGATACATTAACGGCGTTCAAAAGGCATCTTGACAAACACATGGATAGGATGGGTATAGAGGGATACGGCACAAGGAAGTGCTGAGAGTTTTGGCAAGGGTGGTTTCATGGCCGGTACAGGCTTGGAGGGCCGAAGGGCCTGTTCCTGTTCTTTGCTTTTTTTTCTTACCGAGGGTTGTTGCAGACTCGATGGGCCAAATGGCCTCCATCTGCCCTGTACGGATTCTCTGATTCCTGGGGATCCAAAGGGTGGTGATTGTAGTATCTGTGATTGGAGCGAGGTTGTGGGGAGGGAGACCTGGAGTTGTCTGGTCTTTGGGTGAGGGCTGTATACAAGTCAGAAGGGGACAGAATCACAGAATTATACAGCACAGCATAGAACAAAGAAAATTACAGCACAGGAACAGGCCCTTCGGCCCTCCAGACCTGTGCTGAGCATGATGCATTAACTAAAAACAAAACCTGCTGCCCTTACTCTATCCGTATCTCTCTATTTCCTCCCTATTCATGTTCCCATCCAGATGTCTCGTAAATGTTGCTAATGTGCCTGTTTCCACCACATCCTCTGGCAGCGTGTTCCAGGCACCCACCACTCTCTGTGTGAAATACTTACCCTGCACATCTCCCTTAAACTTCCCCCCTCTCACCTTGAACCTGGGACCCCTTGTAACTGACAATCCCACCCTGGGGAAAAGCCTCTGACTATCCACCCTGTCGATGCCTCTCAGAATTTTGTAGACCTCTATCAGGTCTCCCCTCAGCCTCCGTCTTTCCAGTGAAAACAATCCGAGTTTATTCAAACTCCTCACAGCCAACACCCTCCAGACCAGGCAACATCCTGGTGAACCTCTCCAAAGCTTCCACGTCCTTCTGATTATGTGGTTACCAGAACAGCACGCAATACTCCAAATGCAGCCTAACCAGGGTTCTTTACAGCTGGACAGGGTTGAACTGGGTAGCTCTTTCAAAGAGCTGGCAGAGGAATGATGGGCAAATGGTTTCCTTCTCCACTCCATTGTTTTTATATTTTCTGATTGTTTTCGGGGGTGACAGCGACTGGCTCAGCTGCTTCTACAACTGTCTGATTGATGGCAGTGAGTGCGAAGCTGGAGCTAGAATCACACTTTGAAACGTTTTGATCACCAATTTAAACTCTTGCACAGGTATATGTTGAGCAAGAGTTGCCCCGAGCCTGGAACAGCGGCTACATAAGCTGCCATTTTGACTGGAACGATTCCAAAACCTCTGTGTCACCTCAGTGCAAAGTTCCTAACGAAGGTAAAAGGGCAAAGGGTGGCTCCCTCTACACTGTCCCCATTAAACACTCCCAGGAAAGGTACAGCACGGGGTTAGATACAGAGTAAAGCTCCCTCTACACTGTCCCCATTAAACACTCCCAGGGCAGGTACAGCACGGGGTTAGATACAGAGTAAAGCTCCCTCTACACTGTCCCCATTAAACACTCCCAGGACAGGTACAGCACGGGGTTAGATACAGAGTAAAGCTCCCTCCACACTGTCCCCATCAAACACTCCCAGGACAGGTACAGCACGGGGTTAGATACAGAGTAAAGCTCCCTCTACACTGTCTTGATAAGTATGTACCTGTCAGGCAGGGAGGAAGTTGTCGAGCAAGGGAACCGTGGTTTACTAAGGAAGTTGAAGCACTTGTCAAGAGGAAGAAGAAGGCTTATGTTAGGATGAGACATGAAAGCTCAGTTAGGGCACTTGAGAGTTACAAGTTAGCCAGGAAGGACCTAAAGGGAGAGTTAAGAAGAGCGAAGAGAGGACAGGAAAAGTCGTTGGTGGAAAGGATCAAGGAAAACCCTAAGGCTTTCTATAGGTATATCAGGAACAAAAGAATGACTAGAGTAAGATTAGGGCCAATCAAGGATAGTAGTGGAAAGTTGTGTGTGGAACAGAGGAGATAGGGGAAGCGTTAAATGGATATTTTTCATCAGTGTTTACAGTGGAGAAAGACAATGTTGTCGAGGAGAACACTCAGGTTCAGTCGACCAGGCTAGATGGAATTGAGGTTCAAAATGAGGGGGTGTTAGCAATTTTGGAAAATGTCAAAATAGATAAGTCCCCTGGGCCAGATGGGATTTATCCTAGGATTCTCTGGGAAGCCAGGGAGGAGATTGCAGAGCCTTTGTCCTTGATCTTTATGTCGTCTTTGTCGACAGGAATAGTGCCGGAAGACTGGAGGATAGCAAATGTTGTCCCCTTGTTCAAGAGGGGGAGTAGAGACAACCCTGGTAATTATAGACCTGTGAGCCTTACTTCGGTTGTGGGTAAAATGTTGGAAAAGGTTATAAGAGATAGGGTTTATAACCATCTTGAAAAGAAAAAGTTGATTAGCGATAGTCAACATGGTTTTGTGAAGGGTAG
The DNA here is from genome assembly GCF_902713615.1 of Scyliorhinus canicula. Classification (NCBI taxonomy): domain Eukaryota; kingdom Metazoa; phylum Chordata; class Chondrichthyes; order Carcharhiniformes; family Scyliorhinidae; genus Scyliorhinus; species Scyliorhinus canicula. The sequence continues at coordinate 21,064,199 of NC_052168.1, forward strand.
GTCATGCCTCACAAATTTAAGGGCATTTAAGTGGTCACTGGATAGACATATGGATGAAAATGGAATAGTGTAGGTCAGATGGTAGTAGGACAATTTGCCGAAAGACAATTAGCCGACGGACAGTTGGCCGACAGACAATTCACAGACAGGACAATTCACAGACAGGACAATTGGCCGATAGGACAATTAGTCGACAGGGAATAGTTGCACTTAAAATAGTTATTCTAAATTACGTACTTCAACAATTGTAAATGAATTTCAAGACCTTATTCAAAGCCCTTCAGTATCTATCATGGAGTTTGTCAAAACGGAGCGAGGAGGCAAAAAGCTTCTGTTCGAGGGATACGCCTATATTATTGACAAAACCAGGGAATCAAAGACTTATTGGAGATGCGCAAATCGTAAAGTCTGCAACGCAAGAATGACAACGATCGATGAGGAAATTAGCAGAACGTCTTCTGAACACTCGCAATTATATTTTTAATAAGTGTTGGCCAATTGTCCTGTCTGTCAATTGTCCTGTCTGTCAATTGTCTGTCGGCCAATTGTCCTCTCGGCGAATTGTCCTGTCTGTCAATTGTCCTGTCTGTCAATTGTCTGTCGGCCAGCTGTCCGTCGGCTAATTGTCTTTCGGCGAATTGTCCGCACACGAGGTCAGATAGGCTTCAGATGGTTTCACGGGTCGGCGCAACACCGAGGGCCGAAGGGCCCGTACTGCGCTGTAGTGTTCTATGTTCTATTTTCTATGTTCTACAAAGAGGAGGTGTTAGCAATTTTGGAAAGTGTAAAAATAGATAAGTCCCCTGGGCCAGATGGGATTTATCCTAGGATTCTCTGGGAAGCCAGGGAGGAGATTGCAGTGCCTTTGTCCTTGATCTTTATGTCGTCTTTGTCGACAGGAATAGTGCCGGAAGACTGGAGGATAGCAAATGTTGTCCCCTTGTTCAAGAGGGGGAGTAGAGACAACCCTGGTAATTATAGACCTGTGAGCCTTACTTCGGTTGTGGGTAAAATGTTGGAAAAGGTTATAAGAGATAGGGTTTATAACCATCTTGAAAAGAAAAAGTTGATTAGCGATAGTCAACATGGTTTTGTGAAGGGTAGGTCATGCCTCACAAATTTAAGGGCATTTAAGTGGTCACTGGATAGACATATGGATGAAAATGGAATAGTGTAGGTCAGATGGTAGTAGGACAATTTGCCGAAAGACAATTAGCCGACGGACAGTTGGCCGACAGACAATTGACAGACGGGACAATTCACAGACAGGACAATTGGCCGATAGGACAATTAGTCGACAGGGAATAGTTGCACTTAAAATAGTTATTCTAAATTACGTACTTCAACAATTGTAAATGAATTTCAAGACCTTATTCAAAGCCCTTCAGTATCTATCATGGAGTTTGTCAAAACGGAGCGAGGAGGCAAAAAGCTTCTGTTCGAGGGATACGCCTATATTATTGACAAAACCAGGGAATCAAAGACTTATTGGAGATGCGCAAATCGTAAAGTCTGCAACGCAAGAATGACAACGATCGATGAGGAAATTAGCAGAACGTCTTCTGAACACTCGCAATTATATTTTTAATAAGTGTTGGCCAATTGTCCTGTCTGTCAATTGTCCTGTCTGTCAATTGTCTGTCGGCCAATTGTCCTCTCGGCGAATTGTCCTGTCTGTCAATTGTCCTGTCTGTCAATTGTCTGTCGGCCAGCTGTCCGTCGGCTAATTGTCTTTCGGCGAATTGTCCGCACACGAGGTCAGATAGGCTTCAGATGGTTTCACGGGTCGGCGCAACACCGAGGGCCGAAGGGCCCGTACTGCGCTGTAGTGTTCTATGTTCTATTTTCTATGTTCTACAAAGAGGAGGTGTTAGCAATTTTGGAAAGTGTAAAAATAGATAAGTCCCCTGGGCCAGATGGGATTTATCCTAGGATTCTCTGGGAAGCCAGGGAGGAGATTGCAGAGCCTTTGTCCTTGATATTTATGTCGTCTTTGTCGACAGGAATAGTGCCGGAAGACTGGAGGATAGCAAATGTTGTCCCCTTGTTCAAGAAGGGGAGTAGAGACAACCCTGGTAATTATAGACCTGTGAGCCTTACTTCGGTTGTGGGTAAAATGTTGGAAAAGGTTATAAGAGATAGGGTTTATAATCATCTTGAAAAGAACAAGTTGATTAGCGATAGTCAACACGGTTTTGTGAAGGGTAGGTCATGCCTCACAAACCTTATTGTGTTTTTTGAGAAGGTGACCAAACAGGTGGATGATGGTAAAGCGGTTGATGTGGTGTATATGGATTTCAGTAAGGCGTTTGATAAGGTTCCCCACGGTAGGCTATTGCAGAAAATAAGGAAGTATGGGATTGAAGGTGATTTAGCGGTTTGGATCAGTAATTGGCTAGCTGAAAGAAGACAGAGGGTGGTGGTTGATGGCAAATGTTCATCCTGGAGTTCAGTTACTAGTGGTGTACCGCAAGGATCTGTTTTGGGGCCACTGCTGTTTGTCATTTTTATAAATGACTTGGAAGAGGGTGTAGAAGGATGGGTTAGTAAATTTGCAGATGACACGAAGGTTGGTGGAGTTGTGGATAGTGCTGAAGGATGTTATAGAATACAGAGGGACATAGATAAGCTGCAGAGCTGGGCTGAGAGGTGGCAGATGGAGTTTAATGCAGAAAAGTGTGAGGTGGTTCACTTTGGTAGGAGTAACAGGAATGCAGAGTACTGGGCTAATGGCAAGATTCTTGGTAGTGTAGATGAACAGAGAGATCTCGGCATACAGGTACATAAATCCCTGAAAGTTGCCACCCAGGATAATAGGGCTGTTAAGAAGGCATATGGTGTGCTAGCCTTTAACAGTAGGGGGATTGAGTTTCGGAGCCACAAGGTCATGCTGCAGCTGTACATAACTCTGGTGCGGCCACTCCTGGAGTACTGCGTGCAGTTCTGGTCACCACATTATAGGAAGGATGTGGAAGCTTTGGAAAGGGTTTAGAGGAGATTTACGAGGATGTTGCCGGGTATGGAGGGAAGGTCTTACGAGGAAAGGCTCAGGGACTTGAGGTTGTTTTCATTAGAGTGGAGAAGGCTGAGAGGTGACTTAATAGAGACATATAAGATAGTCAGAGGGTTAGATAGGGTGGACAGTGAGAGTCTCTTTCCTCGGATGGTGATGACCAACACGAGGGGACATAGCTTTAAATTGAGGGGTGGTAGATATAGGACAGATATCAGAGGCAGTTTCTTTACTCAGAGAGTAGTAGGGGTGTGGAACGCACTGCCTGCAACAGTAGTAGACTCGCCAACTTTAAGGGCATTTAAGCGGTCACTGGATAGACATATGGATGAAAATGGAATAGTGTAGGTCAGATAGGCTTCAGATGGTTTTACAGGTCGGCGCAACATCGAGGGCTGAAGGGCCTGTACTGCGCTGTAATGTTCTATGTTCTACACTGTCGCCATCAAACACTCCCAGAACATGTCCGGCACGGGGTCAGATACAGAGTAAAGCTCCACCTCCACTGTCCCCATCAAACACTCCCAGGACATTGGGGCAGCAGGGTAGCATGGTGGTTAGCATAAATGCTTCACAGCTCCAGGGTCCCAGGTTCGATTCCCGGCTGGGTCACTGTCTGTGTGGAGTTTGCACGTCCTCCCCCTGTGTGCGTGGGTTTCCTCCGGGTGCTCCGGTTTCCTCCCACAGTCCAAAGATGTGCGGGTTATGTGGATTGGCCATGCTAAATTGCCCGTAGTGTCCTAAAAAAAAAGTAAAGGTTAATTGGGGGGGTTGTTGGGTTACGGGTATAGGGTAGAAACGTGGGTTTGAGTAGGGTGATCATGGCTCGGCACAACATTGAGGGCCGAAGGGCCAGTTCTGTGCTGTACTGTTCTATGCTCTATATACAGCACCGGGTTAGATACAGAGGAAAGCTCCCTCTACACTGTCCCCATCAAACACTCCCACGACAGGTATAGCACGGGGTTAGATACAGAGTAAAGCTCCCTCTACACTGTCCCCATCAAACACTCCCAGGACAGGTACGGCACGGGCTCAGATACAGAGCAAAGCTCCCTCTCCAATGTACCCATCAAACACTCCCAGGACAGGTGCTGCATGGGGTTAGACACAGAGTAAACTCCATCTGCAATGACCCATCAAACACTCCCAGGACAGGTACAGCACAGATTTAGATACAGAGTAAAGCTCCCTCTACACTGTCCCCATCAAACACTCCCAGGACACGTACAGCACACGGTTAGATACAGATTAAAGGTCCCTCTACACTGTCCCCATCAAACACTCCCAGGACAGGTACAGCATGGGGTTAGATACAGAGTAAAGCTCCCTCCGCACTGTCCCCATCAAACACTCCCAGGACAGGTACAGAACGGGGTTAGATACAGAGTAAAGCTCCCTCGACAGTGTCCCCTTCAAACACTCCCAGGACAGGTACAGCACGGGGTTAGATACAGAGTAAAGCTCCCTCTGCACTGTCCCCATCAAATACTCACAGGACAGGTACAGCACGGGGTTAGATGCAGTGTAAAGCTCCTTCTACACTGTCCCCATCACAAACTCCCATGACAGGTACGGCACGGGGTCAGATACAGAGTAAAGCTCCCTCTACACTGTCCCCATCAAACACTTCCAGGACAATTACAGCACGGGGTAAGATACAGAGTAAAGCCCCCTTTATACTGGCCCATCAAACACTCCCAGGACTGGTGCTGCATGGAGTTAGATACAGAGTAAACTCCATCTACAATGACCCATCAAACATTCCGAGGACATGCACAGCACAGGGTTAGATATAGAGGAAATCTCCCTCTACACTGTCCCCATCAAACACTCCCAGGACAGGTAGAGCAGGGGTTAGATACAGAGTAAAGCTCCCTCTACACTGTCCCCATAAAACACTCCCATGACAGGTGCAGCACAGGGTTAGATACAGAGTAAAGCTCCCTCGACAGTGTCCCCATCAAACACTCCCAGGACAGGTACAGCACAGGGTTAGATACAGAGTAAAGCTCCCTCTACACTGTCCCCATCAAACACTACCAGGACAGGTACAGCACGGGGTCACATACAGAGTAAAGCTCCCTCTACACTGTCCCCATCAAACACTCCCAGAACAGGTACAGCTCGGGGTCACATGCAGAGTAAAGCTCCCCTACGCTGTCCCCATCCAACACTCCCAGGACAGGTAGAGCATGGGGTAAGATACAGAGTAAAGCTCCCTCTATACAGTCCCCATCAAATACTCCCAGGCCAGGCTCTGCATGGGGTTAGATACAGAGTAAAGATCCCACTACACTGTCCACATCAAACACTCCCAGGACAGGTGCAGCACAGGGTTAGATACAGAATAAACTCCATCTACAATGACCCATCAAACATTCCCGGGACAGGTAGAGGACAGGGTTAGATACAGAGTAAAGCTCCCAAACACTGTCCCCATTAAACACACCTAGGACTGGTACAGCACGGTGTTCGATACAGAGTAAAGTTCCCACTACCCTGTCCCCATCAAATACTCCCAGGACAGGTAGAGCACGGGGTTAGATACAGAGTAAAGCTCCCTCTACACTCTCCCCATCAAACACTCCCAGGACAGGTACAGCACGGGGTCACATACAGAGTAAAGCTCCCTCTACGCTGTCCCCATCAAACACTCCCAGGACAGGTACAGCACGGGGTCACATACAGAGTAAAGCTCCCTCTACACTGTCCCCATCAAACATACCCAGCACAGGTAAAGCACAGGGTTAGATACAGAATAAACTCCATCTACAATGACCCATCAAACACTCCCAGCACAGATACAGCACAGGGTTAGGTACAGTGTAAAGCTCCCTTTACACTGGTTTAGGGGCTGGTTTAGCACAGAAGGCTAAACAGCTGGCTTGTAATGCAGAACAAAGCCAGAACCCCGGGTTCAATGACTGTACCAGCCTCCCCGAACAGGCGCCGGAACGTGGTGACTAGGGGTTTTTCCACAGTAACTCTTAATTGAGGCCTACTAGTGACAATAATCGATTTCTATTATTATTATTAGAGTAAAGCTCCCTCTGCACTGTCCCCATCAAACACTCCCAGGACAGGTACAGCACGGCGTTAGATACAGATTAAAGCTCCCTCTACACCAGGGGTGGGCAAACTACGGCCCGCGGGCCGCATGCGGCCCGCCAAAGGTCTTTATGCGGCCCACCAAGTCATTTTTAAAAAAAAAAAAACATTTTTTAATTTTTTTAAAATTTTTTTATTATTTTTATTAAGGTTAATGGGGGGGGGGGGCTGCTGGGTTACTTACTGGTATAGGGTGGATATGTTGACTTGAGTAGGGTGATCATTGCTCGGCACAACGTCGAGGGCCGAAGGGCCTGTTCTGTGCTGTACTGTTCTATGTCCTATATGAGGCGCCCAGAATCATAAACGGGTGAAGTAATTATTTTACTTAATATACTTTGCGGCCCTTTAAAATTGTGAATTTCTGAATGTGGCCCTTGCACGGAAAAGTTTGCCCACCCCTGCTCTACACTATCCCCATCAAATACTCCCAGGACAGGTACAGCACAGGGTTAGATACAGAGTAAAGCTCCCCTACTCTGTCCCCATCGAACACTCCCAGGACAGGTAGAGCACGGGGTTAGATACAGAGTAAAGCACCCTCTACACTGTCCCCATCAAACACTCCCAGGACAGGTACAGCACGGGGTTAGATATAGAGTAAATCTCCCTCTACACTGTCCCCATCAAACATTCCCAGGACAATTACAGCACGGTGTTCGATACAGAGTAAAGCTCCCTCTACACTGTCCCCATCAAATACTCCCAGGACAGGTACAACATGGGGTTAGATACAGAGTAAAGCTCCCTCTGCACTGTCCCCATTAAACACTCCCAGGACATGTACAGCACGGGGTTAGATACAGAGTAAAGCTCCCACTGCACTGTCCCCATCAAACACTCCCGGGCCAGGAACAGCACGGGGTTAGATACAGTGTAAAGCTCCCTCCACACTGTCCCCATTAAACACTCCCAGGACATGTACAGCACGGGGTTAGATACAGAGTAAAGCTCCCACTGCACTGTCCCCATCAAACACTCCCAGGACAGGTCCAGCACAGGGTCAGATACAGAGTAAAGCTCCCTTTACACTAGTTTAGGGCTGGTTTAGCACAGTAGGCTAAACAGCTGGCTTGTAATGCAGAACAAAGCCAGAAGCGCAGGTTCAATTCATGTACCAGCCTCCCCGAACTGGCTCCGAAACGTGGCGACTAGGGGTTTTTCCACAGCAACTTGATTGAAGCCTACTTGTGAAAATAATCGATTACTATTATTATTATTAGAGTAAAGCTCCCTCTACACAGTCCCCATCAAACACTCACAGGACAGGTACAGCACGGCGTTAGATACAGAGTAAAGTTCCCTCGACACTATTCCCAGCAAACACTCACAGGACAGGTACAGCACGGCGTTAGATACAGAGTAAAGTTCCCTCGACACTATTCCCAGCAAACACTCCCAGGACAGCTACAGCACGGCGTTAGATACAGAGTAAAGTTCCCTCGACACTATTCCCAGCAAACACTCCCAGGACAGGTACAGCACGGGACTAGACACAGAGTTTAGCTCCCTCGAACCTGTCCCCATCAGACACTCCCAGGCCAGGTACAGCACAGGGTTAGATACAGAGTAAAGCTCCCTCTACACTGTCCCCATTAAACACTCCCAGGACAGGTACAGCATGGGGTTAGATACAGAGTAAAGCTCCCTCTACACTGTCCCCATCAAACACTCCCAGGCCAGGTACAGCACAGGGTTAGATACAGAGTAAAGCTCCTAAACACTGTCCCCATCAAACACTCCCAGGGCAGGTACAGCACGGGGTTAGATACAGATTAAAGCTCCCTCTCCACTGTCCCCATCAAACACTCCCAGGACAGGTACAGCACGGGGCTAGATACAGAGTAAAGCTTCCTCTATACATTCCCCATCAAACACTCCCAGACCAGGCGCTGCATGGGGTTAGATGCAGAGTAAAGATTCCGCTACACTGTCCACATCAAACACTCCCAGGACAGGTGATGCATGGGGTTAGATACAGAGTAAACTCCATCTACAATGACCCATCAAACACTACTAGGACAGGTACAGTACGGGGTTAGATACAGAGTAAAGCTCCCTCTACACTGTCCCCATCAAATACTCCCAGGACAGGTACAGCACGGGGTCAGATTCAGAGTAAACTCCATCTACACTGTCCCCATCAAAAACACCCAGGACAGGTACAGCACGGGGTTAGATACAGAGTAAAGCTCCCTATACACTGTCCCCATCAAACACTCCCAGGCCAGGTACAGCACAGGGTTAGATACAGAGTAAAGCTCCTAAACACTGTCCCCATCAAACACTCCCAGGGCAGGTACAGCACGGGGTTAGATACAGATTAAAGCTCCCTCTCCACTGTCCCCATCAAACACTCCCAGGCCAGGTATAGCACAGGGTTAGATACTGAGTAAAGCTCCCTCTACACTGTTCCCATCAAACACTCCCAGGCCAGGTACAGCACAGGGTTAGATACAGAGTAAAGCTCCCAAACACTGTCCCCATCAAACACTCCCAGGACAGGTACAGCATGGGGTTAGATACAGAGGAAAGCTCCCTCTACACTTTCCCCATCAAACACTCCCAGGACAGGTACAGCACAGGGCTAGATACAGAGTAAAGCTCCCTCTACACTTTCCCCATCAAACACTCCCAGGACAGGTACAGCACAGGGCTAGATACAGAGTAAAGCTCCCTCTACACTGTCCCCATCAAACACTCCCAGACCAGGCGCTGCATGGGGTTAGATGCAGAGTAAAGATTCCGCTACACTGTCCACATCAAACACTCCCAGGACAGGTGATGCATGGGGTTAGATACAGAGTAAACTCCATCTACAATGACCCATCAAACACTACTAGGACAGGTACAGTACGGGGTTAGATACAGAGTAAAGCTCCCTCTACACTGTCCCCATCAAATACTCCCAGGACAGGTACAGCACGGGGTCAGATTCAGAGTAAACTCCATCTACACTGTCCCCATCAAAAACACCCAGGACAGGTACAGCACGGGGTTAGATACAGAGTAAAGCTCCCTATACACTGTCCCCATCAAACACTCCCAGGCCAGGTACAGCACGGGGTTAGATACAGAGTAAAGCTCCCTATACACTGTTCCCATCAAACACTCCCAGGAAAGGTACAGCATGGGGTTAGATACAGAGTAAAGCTCCCTCTACACTGTCCCCATCAAACACTCCCAGGACAGGTACAGCACGGGGTTAGATACAGAGTAAAGCTCCCTCTACACTGTCCCCATCAAACACTCCCAGCACAGGTACAGCACAGGGTTAGATACAGGGTAAAGCTCCCTTTACACTAGTTTAGGGCTGGTTTAGCACAGTAGGCTAAACAGCTGGCTTCTATTGCAGAACAAAGCCAGAAGCGCGGGTTCAATTCCTGTACCAGCCTCCCCGAACTGGCTCCGAAACGTGGCGACTAGGGGTTTTTCCACAGTAACTTGATTGAAGCCTACTTGTGAAAATAATCGATTACTATTATTATTATTAGAGTAAAGCTCCTTCTACACTGTCCCCATCAAACACTCCCAGGACAGGTACAGCACGCCGTTAGATACAGAGTAAAGCTCCCTCTACACTGTCCCCATCAAACACTCCCAGGACAGGTACAGCACGGGGTTAGATACAGAGTAAAGCTCCCTCTACACTGTCCCCATCAAACACTCCCAGGACAGGTACAGCACGGGGTTAGATACAGAGTAAAGCTCCCAAACACTGTCCCCATCAAACACTCCTAGGACAGGTACAGCACGGGGTTAGATACAGAGGAAAGCTCCCTCTATACTGTCCCCATCAAACACTTCCAGGACAGGTACAGTACGGGGTTAGATACAGAGTAAATCTCCTTCTACACTGTACCCATCAAACACTCCCAGGACAGGTACAGCACTCGGTTAGATACAGAGTAAGGCTCCCTCTACACTGTCCCCATCAAACACTCCCAGGACAGGTACAGTATTGGGTTAGATACAGAGTAAAGCTCCCTCGAACCTGTCCCCATCAGACACTCCCAGGACAGGTTCAGCACGGGGTTAGATACACAGTAGAGCTCCCTCGAACCTGTCCCAATCAGACACTCCCAGGACAGGTACAGCACGGGGTTAGATACAAAGTAAATCATCCTCTGCACTGACCCATCAAACACTCCCAGGACAGGTACAGCACGGTGTTAGATACATAGTAAAGCTCCCTCTACACTGACCCCATCAATCACTCCCAGGACAGGTACAGCACGGTGTTAGATGCATAGTAAAGCTCCCTCTACTCTGACCCCATCAATCACTCCTAAGACATGTACAGCACGGGATAAGATACAGAGTAAAGCTCCCTCTACACTGTCCCCATCAAACACTCCCAGGACATGTACAGCACGGGGTTAGATACAGAGTAAATCGCCCTCTACACTGACCCATCAAACACTCCCAGGACAGGTACAGCACGGAGTTAGATACAAAGTAAAGCTCCCTCTACACTGTCCCCATCAAACACTCCCAGGACAGGTACAGCACGGGGTTAGATACAGAGTAGAGCTCCCTCTACACTGCCCCCATCAAACACTCCCAGGGCAGGTACAGCACGGGGTTAGATACAGAGTAAAGCTCCCTCTACACTGACCCCATCAAACACTCCCAGGATAGGTACAGCACGGGGTTAGATACAGTGTAAAGCTCCCTCTATACTGTCTCTGCTTGTGGAGCAGTTAGGGTTGTGTGTGTGGTGGAGCGCTGAGACTTTGCTGTGAATATTGTCCACTTTAGCTCTCTGTTAGGCTTACAGATTAGTTTGTTCAATGGGTTCGGTCTCAATATGTAGACTGAGGCTCAATATGTAGACTTGTACTCTTCCATATCTGCTTTGAGTGGCTTCTGACAAAGTGAAGTTGGGATTGTGACTGAGCCCTTGGGCAGTGCACCATTATCTGCACATTGATGAGTGACTAAAACTGTGGTTGTAATTGGGTGTGGGTCAACAGTGGTTACTTGCCAATGTGAATAAAGTTCAAAACACTTCTAGGTAAATTACTCATATTTTTGAAGAGCTATTCTCATCAAATCAGATAGAAATACTGAGAAAGAGAAGTGGAAACATTCTCTTGTAACGTTGCTCATTGCACTTGAATAGCTAATCCTGCCTGACGATCCGACTTCCAGATAACGTTTAATGGTAGAAATGCAAGATTTGAAATCAGGGAGAAAGGCACTCCCACGATGGGCGTGGATGTCGAGACCTTACAGAGGGGATTTACCAGGATGGTACCAAGAATTCAGGACTCCACAGAGACCAGACAAGCTGAATCACAGAATCATACAGTGCCGATAAGGCTCTTCGGCCCATCGAGTCTCCACCGAGGCATGAAAAGCACCTGAGCCGCCGACCTAATCCCATTTGCCAGCACTTGGCCCACAGCCTCGAATGTTATGATGTGCCAAATGCTTTCCTAAAATTAATTTACGGTGTGTGGGCATTGCTGGTTCGGCCTACAGTTATTGCCCATCTCTCGTTGCCCTTCAGAAGATGGTAGCGAGTTGCCTTCTTGAACCGCTGCAGTCCCTGAGGTGTATGTACACCCACTGTGCTGTTAGCGAGGGAGTTCCAGGATTTTGACCCAGTGACAGTGAAGGAACGGCCGATATATTTCCAAGTCGGGATGGTGAGTGACTTGGAGGGGAACCTCCAGGTGGTGGGGTTCCCATGTATCTGCTGCTCTTGTCCTTCTAGATGGAAGTGGTCGTGGATTTGGAAGGTGCTGCCTAAGGAGCCTTGGTGAGTTACTGCAGTGCACCTTGTAGATGGTACACACGGCTGCTGCTGTGTATCGGTGGTGGAGGGAGTGAATGTTTGTGGAAGGGGGAGCAATCAAGCGGGGCTGCTTTGTCCTGGATGGTGTCTGATGTGTTAGGCAGGTTGGTTCGATGTGGACTGCACTTGATGCAGGGAAGTTAGAAACAGACGTCTAACACTGGAGAAAATCCAACACCGTTTTATTCAACTATAGAACTGCTGTACATATTCAGCTGTGGGTCAACACTATACAGATCTGACTGGTGACCTTGTAGTAGCCTGACCAGACTTACTGGCTACCGCATGGAGTTTGCACTTGCTAGCTCGTGGACTCTGACTGTCTCAGTGGCTGGGTCCAGAGAGAGCGGGAAACCTCGTCCCTCTGGCTTTATAGTGGTAGTGTCCTGTCTGGTGATTGGCTGCACTATGTTGTATGCTTAGTCCATCCTGTGTGTCAATCACTGCCTGTCTGCATCTCATTATATACATGAGTGGATATTATGACAGTGTTGAGCTTCTTGAGTGTTGTTGGAGCTGCACTCAACCAGGTAAGTATTCCATCACACTCCTGACTTGTGCCTTGTAGATGGTGGACAGGCTTTGGGGGGTCAGGAGGCAAGTTACTCTCCGCAGGATTCCCAGCCTCTGACCTGCCCTGGTAGCCACAGTATTAATGTGGCTGGGTCCAGTTCAGTTTCTGATCAATGATAATCCCCAGGATGTTGATGGTGGGGGATTCAGTGATGGTAATGCCATTGAATGTCAAGGGGCGATGGTTAGATCCTCTCCTGTAGGAGATGGTCATTGCCTGGGGCTTGTGTGGTGCGAATGTCACTTGTCAGCCCCAAGCCTGGATATTGTCCTGGGCTTCCAGCGTTTGGACATGGACTGCTTCATTATCTGGGGCTGTAGATGTCATATACATGGACTTTAGTAAGGCGTTTGATAAGGTTTCCCATGGCAGGTTGATGGAAAAAGTGAAGTCGTATGGGGTTCAGGGTGTACTAGCTAGATGGATAAAGAACTGGCTGGGTAACAGGAGACAGAGAGTAGTGGTGGAAGGGAGTGTCTCAAAATGGAGAAGGGTGACTAGTGGTGTTCCACAGGGATCCGTGCTCGGACCACTGTTTGTGATCTACATAAATGACCTGGAGGAAGGTATAGGTGGTCTGATTAGCAAGTTTGCAGATGATAATAAGATTGGTGGAGTTGCAGATAGCGAGGAGGACTGTCAGAGAATACAACAAAATATAGATAGATTGGAGAGTTGGGCAGAGAAATGGCAGATGGAGTTCAATCCAGTCAAATGCGAGGTGATGCATTTTGGAAGATCAAATTCAAGAGCGGACTATATGGTCAATGGAAGGGTCTTGGGGAAAATTGATGTACAGAGAGATCTGGGAGTTCAGGTCCATTGTACCCTGAAGGTAGCAACGCAGGTGGATAGAGTGGTCAAGAAGACATACAGCATGCTTTCCTTCATTGGATGGGGTATTGAGTACAAGAGTCGGCAGGTCATGTTACAGTTGTATAGGACTTTGGTTAGGCCACATTTGGAATACTGCGTGCAGTTCTGGTCGTCACATTACCAGAAGGATGTGGATGCTTTAGAGAGGGTGCAGAGGAGGTTCACCAGGATGTTGCCTGGTTGCACCATACGAGTAGATTAGGATTGTTTTCGTTGGAAAGACGGAGGTTGAGGGGGGACCTGATTGAGATCTACAAAATTATGAGAGGTATGGACAGGGTGGATAGCAACAAGCTTTTCCCAAGAGTCGGGGTGTCAGTTACAAGGGGTCACGATTTCAAGGTGAGAGGGGGAAAGTTTAAGGGAGATGTGCGTGGAAAGTTTTTTACGCAGAGAGTGGTGGGTGCCTGGAACGCTTTACCAGCGGAGGCGGTAGAGGCGGGCACGATAGCATCATTTAAGGTGCACCTGGACAGGTATATGAATGGGCAGGAACAGAGGGAAGTAGACCTTGGAAAATAGGAGACAGGTTTAGATAAAGGATCTGGATCGGCGCAGGCTGGGAGGGCCGAAGGGCCTGTTCCTGTGCTGTAATTTTCTTTTGTTCTTTTTTTCTGAGGAGATGTTACATACTCCTGACTACTCTGCCTTGGAATATTGAAGGTTAAGTGGTGATTTAGTTGATGGTTTTAAGTATTTGGAAGAAATTGAAAAGTTGGAGTTTGACAGAAACCTTTGCCTTTGGTGGGGCTCTGGAACATGGAGGCATGACTTAAAAACCAGAGCCAGGCCATCGAGGACAGAAGATAGAAAACATTCACACCAAGATTGGCAGTGGTATCGAACTCTTCCCAACAAGGAACAGTCATGATCAAGTAATGTTTTCAATGTTTGATAAATCTACTAGAATTCTTTGAAGATGTACGGGGCTGGCTTAGCACAGTGCGCTAAACAGCTGGCTTGTAATGCAGAATAATGCCAGCAGCGCGAGTTCAATTCCCATATTGGCCTCCCTGGAATGTGGTGACTAGGGGCTTTTCACAGTAACTTCATTGAAGCCTACTTGTGGCAATAAGCGATTATTATGGGCAGCACGGTAGCATAGTGGTTAGCACAATTGCTTCACAGCTCCAGGGTCCCAGGTTCGATTCCCGGCTTGGGTCACTGTTTGTGTGGAGTCTGCACATCCTCCCCGTGTCTGCGTGGGTTTCCTCCGGGTGCTCCGGTTTCCTCCCACAGTCCAAAGATGTGCAGGTTAGGTGGATTGGCCATGCTAAATTGTCCTTAGTGTCCAAATTGCCCTTAGTGTTGGGTGGGGTTACTGAGTTATGGGGATAGGGTGGAGGTATGGGCTTGGGTAGGGTGCTCTTTCCAAGAGCCAGTGCTGACTCGATGGGCTGAATGGCCTCCTTCTGCACTGTAAATTCTATGAAATGTTAGAGTTGACCAGGGAGAACCCATGGATGTGGTTTATTTTCAGAAGCCTTGTGACAAGGTCTCGCACAGCAGATTAATATGTAAAGTTAAGGCGTATGGGATTGTGGGTAGTGTCTCGAGATGGATAGAAAGCTGGTTAGCAAACAGGAAGCAAAAAAGTTGGAATAAATGGGCCTTTTCTGATTGGCAGGCAGTGACTAGCGGGGTATCACAGGGATCTGTGCTCGGACCCCAACTGTTCATATTATATATTAATGATTTGAATGAGGGAACTCAATGTATGATCTGCAAATTAGCAGATGATACAAAGTTGGGTGGGAGGGTGAGCTGTGAGGAGGATGCAGAGATGCTTCAGTGGGATTTGGACAGGCTGAGTGAGTGGACACATGCATGGCAGATGCAGTACAATGTGGATAAATGTGAGGTTGTCCACTTCGGTAGCAACAATAGGAAGGCAGATTATTATTAGAATGGGTGTAAATTGAGAGGTGGATACTCAGCGGGAACTTGGTGTCCTTGTGCATCAGTCGCTGAAAGTAAGCGCGCAGGTACAGCCGGCAGTAAAGAAGGCCAATGGTATGTGGGCCTTCATAGTGAGAGGTTTTGAGTATAGGAATAGAGATGTTTCACTGCAATTGTATAGGGTATTGGTGAGGACACACCTGGAGTGCTGTGCGCAGTTTTGGCTCCTTATCTGAGGAAGGATGTTTTTGCTCTGGAGGGAGTGTAGCGAAGGTTTACCCGGCTGATTCCTGGGATGGTGGGACTGTCATATGAGGAGAGACTAAATCGGTTAGGATTATATTCATTGGAGTTTAGAAGAGTGAGAGAGGATCTCATAGAAATTACAAAATTCTAACAGGATTAGACCGGGTAGATTCAGAAAGAATGTTCCCGGTGGTGGGGGGGGTCCAGAACTAGGGGCCATAGTTTGAGGATAAGGGGTAAACCTTTTAGGACTGAGGTGAGGAGAAATTTCTTCACCCAGAGAGTGGGAATCTGTGGAATTCACCACCACAGAAAGTAGCTGAGGCCAAAATGCTGTGTTATGTCAAAAAAGAATTCAATACAGCTCTTGGGGCTAAAGATCAAGGGATTTGGAGGGAAGACGGGATCAGGATATTGAACTTGATGATCAGCCATGATCATTATGAATGGCAGAGCAGGCTCGAAGGGCCGAATGGCCTCCTCCTGCTTCTATTTTCAATGCAAATGTGCAATCAATAGATTTTTGCAACCAGATTTACTCAGCAATATGAAGCAAAAGTAGGAGTTTGGAGTCAGACAGGGATCAACCGTGATCTCACTGAATGACAGAATATGTTCAAGGGGCTGAATGGCCCCTTCATTCGAAGAGAGAGAGAGAGCGAGAGAGGGACAGACAGAGAGAGAGACAGAGCGACAGAGAGAGAGAGGGAGAGACAGAGCGACAGAGAGAGAGAGGGAGAGACAGAGAGAGAGAGAGAGACAGAGCAAGAGAGACAGAGAGAGAGAGAGACAGAGAGAGAGAGGGAGAGACTGAGAGACAGAGAGAGACAGAGAGAGAGAGAGACAGAAAAAGAGAGAGAGAGAGGGGGAGAGACAGAGAGAGAGAGACAGAGAGAGGGAGGGAGAGAGAGAGAGGGGGGAGAGACAGAGAGAGAGAGGGAGATAGAGACTGAGAGAGAGAGAGACAGAGAGAGAGACAGAGTAAGAGTGACAGAGAGAGAGAGAGAGAGACAGAGAGAGAGAGAGAGGGGGAGAGAGAGACAGAGACAGAGCGAAAAAGAGAGAGAGAGAGGGGGGAGAGACAGAGAGAGAGAGGGAGAGACTGAGAGACAGAGAGAGAGACTGAGACAGAGAGAGAGACAGAGCGAGAGAGAGAGAGAGAGAGAGAGACAGAGAGGGAGAGAGAGAGGGAGGAGAGAGAGAGAGAGGGGGAGAGACAGAGAGAGAGAGGGAGAGAGAGACTGAGAGACAGAGCGAGAGAGTTAGAGGGGAAGAGAGAGACAGAGAGACAGGGACAGAGAGAGAGAGACAGACAAAGAGAGACAGAGAGACAGAGCGAGAGAGACAGTGATGTGCCGTCAATTACCACGAGACGAGAATGCTGAAACAATCGAGGCTTTATTGCACAAGGTGTTAAACACCACTAGTAACACATAGAACATAGAACATTACAGCGCAGTACAGGCCCTTCGGCCCTCGATGTTGCGCCGACCTGTGAAACCCCTCTAAAGGCCATCTACGCTATTCTCTTATCGTCCATATGTCTACCCAATGACCATTTGAATGCGTTTAGTGTTGGCGAGTCCACTACTGTTGCAGGCACACCCTTACTACTCTCTGAGTAAAGAACCGACCTCTGACATGTCCTGCACACATTGGACAAAAACGGACCCACCTAAAGTACTCGAACTATAGTGTAACAACTACCCTGTTACTTTTGCTCCTATCCAGAATCATCTTTGCAATCCTTTCCTCTACATCTCTGGAGGGCCGGTTTTAAGCCTATTTGACCAATTTAATCAAATTGGGCCCCGCACCTTAAGGGGGCCCCGCGCCAGCGGCGACAGAGTTACCGTTTGAAGCCTTTTCTGTATTCTAAGAGGAACTATAGGGTAGTTTTTACTTTTGGGGAACGCACCGCATTACCGTCGACAAATCCTTCAGCCCTGCACCACCAAATCCTTCCGCCCGGGTAAGTAAGTTTCAAAATTTTAGTATATCAAGCTTTTAATGTTTTTTTTTGGTTAAAGACGAGCATACTACACAAAATATAAACATACATAAATTTTTACTTTTGTAATTGGGCCCCCAATTCCTAGCACCGGCCCTGATCTCTGGAACATTTCGGAGGCCTATAGAAAATCCCTAACAAGGTGACCTCTCCTTTCCTGTTTCTAACCTCAGCCCATACTACCTCAGTAGACGAGTCCTCATCAAACGTCCTTTCTGCCACCGCAATACTGTCCTTTACTAACAATGCCACCCCTCCCCCTCTCTTACCACCTTCCCTGAGCTTACTGAAATATCTAAACCCCAGCACCTGCAACAACCATTCCTCTCCCTGCTCTATCCAGGCAAGCATTGTATATATTACGGTATTGCCCATGTATTACAGGTACTACGGTAAATCCCAGCCTGCTGGCTCCTCCCAGCAGGCGGTGTATAAAAGTGTACGCTCTCCTGTGCTGCTCCCATTCTGGTTCAGCTGCAGGAGGCACAACACCTTGTGCAATAAATTGATGTACCATCAATTACTGCGAGACGAGAATGGTGAAGCAATTGAGGCTTTATTGCACAAGATGTTGTGCCTCCTGCAGCTGGAACCAGAATGGGAGCAGCACAGGAGCGCACACACCTTTATACTCCGCCTGCTGGGAGGAGCCAGCAGCCTGGGATTTACCGTGCTACCTGTAATACATGGGCCGTACCGTAATACATACAATGTGTTACTAGTGGTGTTTACCACAGACAGAGAGAGAGAGAGAGGGGCAGAGAGAGAAAGAGAGAGAGACACAGAGAGAGGGAGAGACTGAACGAGTTATTATAATCGGGAATGCCTGCGTCATATAGTGATGTATATGGATTCATTAATAACTTTCGAATAGAATGGGATATATAATTGGAAGGGAAGGTTTCCCTTGGTTCTGTAAAGCAAGCAGGGGAGTGCATCTAACTGGGTAGCTCCGTCAAAGAGCCAGCAAGGGCAGGAGAGGCGAATGGCCTCTTTGCTGGGTTCCAGCATGTAGCTTGGGTGTCAGTAATGACACGGAGGCAGTGCACGCTCGCCCATCAGTCAGGGAGTCCCATCCCAGAGACTCAAACTCAAAATCAGCCTCAGAGCACATTGTTCTCCTGGTCACAAGCTCCCAGGTGGCTGTGAAAGATCTCACGGCATTCCATCAACGATGGCGGGCTGGCTGGGGTGGGTGGGGTTGCAGGAGATGGTGGGGGGTGGGGAGGGTGAGGGGTGGTGAGGCTCGGTGGTCAGGGTCATGGGGAGGCGTGTGGCTCTCAAAAGGCTAAACCCCATTCCCGATATCGAGCCCCTCAGTAAGACACTGGGGCGCGATTCTCCGCTACCCACGACGGGTCGGAGAATAGCGGGAAGGCCTTCCCGACAATTTTCACGGCCTCCCGCTATTCTCCCCCCCCCCCCACTCCGGCCGCCCCCCGACACGAATCGCTGCTCGCCGTTTTTTACGGCGAACAGCGATTCTCCGTAGGCCGATGGGCCGAATACCGTTTTTACGGCCGCGATCACACCTGCTTTCAGCGTTCGTGAAAACGGCCGCAAAGTGCCCGTCCCGGACAACCATGGCACCGATTGGCACGGCCGTGCCAAGGGTGGCATGGGCCTGCGATCGGTGGGCACCGATCACAGGCAGCGGGTCCGATACCCGCGCACTATTTTTTCTTCCGCCGCCCCGCAGGTTCAGTCCGCGGGGCAGCTGAGGGGCATGACGGCCCGCGCACGTGCGGGTTTGACGCGTCTGCGTGATGACGTCATCCGCGCATGCGCGGCTGATGTCAGCGTGCGCGTCAGCCGCCCTGACTCTTGGCGGGCAGAGTTAGCGACGTTCGCTAACTCCGCGTCGCCGTGATTCCCCGGCCCCGATACTAGCCCCGCCCGGGGGGGAGAATCGGGTCCCGGGACGGAGCTCCGAGGCTGGCGTGAGACACGGCCAGTTTCACGCCAGCCTTCACGGCACGCCGGATTTGCGGAGAATCGCGCCAGCACTGCCCCACTCACCGCTGGGTGAATCCTGGGGCAGCAGAGGGTGAGGCCCTCAAGTGGCATTAATTACATTCATTATTTTCAAAATGGACAATGACTGGGCAGACAAAATGGCTCCAGCTGATCACGTGCTAGATTCTGCAGGTTTCTGAGTAGTTTGAAAGTGAACAAAGGAATTATTATTTGCATCACATAAATATTCCATCCAGACCAGCACAATGCCTTCGCAGACGATCTGTCTGCACCAGCCAGCTATAAACAAAGGCAGCTATTTGTAAATCCCAATCTCCATTAATGGTGCTAATTGTCCAAATATTCCCTGTTCCAGCGCATTGCTTTTCAGGTTTAGTCAATCAGACACCAGTACCTCTAAAAACTAAAACAATCCTGACTGCCATTAAAAACAATTCCTCAAGGTTCCGGCCTTGGGGAAATACATCCCGTACCAGCCTCCCTGAACAGGCGCCGGAATGTGGGGACTAGGGGCTTTTCACAGTAACTTCATTTGAAGCCTACTCGTGACAATAAGCGATTTTCATTTGTCCAACATCGAGAGGAAGTGGTGGTATGTCACATGACCGCAGCCAAACTGTCGGAGTTTCTTATATTGCCCTGTGGAACTGAAGCCAGGCAGTTACTGTCTGACTTCTGGTGACTCCAGGCCGCAGCCTGCACCCTGTGCTGTCCACCATTGAAACCACCAACCAGGTGGCAATGAAAGAACGCTGGCCCTCAGCAACAGTGCAAACTACTGGAACCTTGGTACTTGGGCCTCCGAGACAAACTCACCCCACGTGAATTTCCCCGTGGTAAAAGTCTGGCTCTGTGAAGGAATAAGTTAAAAAAAAGGAAAATGTAACTGGTTTGAATAGTGCGTTTGCAGACGACACAAAGGTTGGTGGAATTGCGGATAGCGATGAGGACTGTCAGAGGATACAGCAGGATTTCGATCGTTTGGAGACTTGGGTAGAGAGATATGATAGAATTTACAGTGCAGAAGGAGGCCATTCAGCCCATCAAGTCTGCACTGGCTCCTGGGAAGAGCACCCTACCCAAGCCCACACCCCCACCCTATCCCCATAACCCCACCCAACACTAAGGGCAATTTTGGACACTAAGGGCAATTTAGCATGGCCAATCCACCTAACCTGCACATCTTTGGCATGTGGGAGGAAACCGGAGCACCTGGAGGAAACCAACGCAGACACGGGGAGAACGTGTAGACTCCGCACAGACAGTGACCCAAGCCGGGAATTGAACCTGGGACCCTGGAGCTGTGAAGCAATTGTGCTATCCACAATGCTACCGTGCTGCCCCAATGGCAGATAGTCAGAAGCTTTTCCCCAGGGTAGGGAGGTCACTTATTAGGGGGCATAGGTTTAAGGTGCGAGGGGCAAGGTTTAGAGGAGATGTACGAGGCAAGTTTTTTACACAGAGGGTAGTGGGTGCCTGAAACTCGCTGCCGGAGGAGGGGGTGGAAGCAGGGACGATAGTGACATTTAAGGGGCATCTTGACAAATACATGAATAGGATGGGAACAGAGGGATACGGAACCCGGAAGTGGAGAAGATTTTAGTTTAGACGGGCAGCATGGTCGGCACAGGCTTGGAGGGCCGAAGGGCCTGTTCCTGTGCTGTACTCTTTGTTTTTTGTGTTCAATGACCTCAGCCTCCCCCCCCCCCCCCCCCCATGCATTTAGCACAAATCCCCTGAAAGGCTCTATGACTGTATAAAAGTCAAATTGTTGTTGATCATTGAGCTTGACTCACCCCCCCCCCACCTCCCCCCCCCCGTACTTTGTTTGCTAAGCTCCTAACCCAAGGGTGCTCAGTGAAACTCTGTCATTCTGTGAGTTAACGTGGTGAGAAACTGAGACTAAAGCCTGTTCTCTGTTTCCGTGACACTCTGTGTTCCATTTCAGAGTCATTTTACCTGGGACCCTGGAGCTGTGAAGCAATTGTGCTAACCACTGTGCTACTGGAGTCACAGGGTAAGCCAGACAGGGTAAGGACGGCAGATTTCCTTCCCTAAAGGGGACATGAGTGAACCAGATGGGTTTTTACAACAATCGACAATAGTTTCATGGTCATCGTTAGACTTTTAATGATTGGGAACTGTTGGATTTGGCTCCACACGTTGCGAT